>NC_142938.1:68075137-68155137 GCF_046866305.1 Octopus bimaculoides | reverse complement strand
GGTCCTCACCTAAGCACATGTATGCAATACAATTGTTGTTTGGCCTCTGAATAGTCCAGATTGAGCAAATCTTGGTCAAAGCTGTTTAGGCTATGATCATAATCATCATATCTTTTTAGGCTGTCTATCCAGAACCACATATTTAATGTGTCCTTTCTCTATTTAAATAATAGGGTGATTTGATACCTATTTGGCTGCTGTTTATAGCATATTGAGTTAGTACATAGAGGTTCCTTTGTTGATTTAATAGTTATTTAGTTCCAGATCATCCTTGAATCTGCAAACCTTTATTCAAAGTTCTTTGTTGACCGTCTCATCTTTTATTCACATATTGCACATTTATAACTATATTAACCAAAGTATTCATTTTTTTTTTCAAGTAGTAGTGTGTTTTAAGGTTGATTTGGATGTTCTTGCAAGACAAGTGATTGCATGTAGGCTCCCTAGTTGGTCCATAATAAAAATAGTGACAAATAATGGTGATTCGCTGGTGATTCGCATCAGACCAAATGAGAGATTAGAAATACAAATAAAAGATGAATATGTTTGTGTTCTATGAGATGAGGTAGAAAACACTGGTTATTGTTGCTTTTGGTAAAGTATTTCTTCTATCTCCAACATAAACTCTTTTGTTATATAAAGCATATGTATAATACATGTAGAAGTTGTGGAAATACACTGAGATTGTGGTGAATCTTCTCTTTTTCTGTCTTCTCTCTTTCTTTCTCTCTCTCCCTGCACCCCACCCCCACCACTGAAGCTATAAAATGTTTTTCCATCGATAAATTAAGCATTAACATGATATTAGGATTGATTCAATCAATTATATCTCCTCCCCTTTATGAAGAATTGACCTTGTGCTCAGTAAGAGATTATTGTTACTATTATCATTATTATTATCATCATTATCATTATTATGAAAAGAACTATTTTACAACGGTGAGTCAGAAGATCCCATGCTGTCTAGAGTTTATTGGTCCTTCAGGACTGGGAGGTTTAGTCTAGACTCTAGACAATATCTTTTATCAACATTGTTTCACTTTCACATTGTCTTCAGCATAAATACATACATGCACACACACACGTATTCACTTACGTAAATATATACATATATTCACATGTGAATATGTGTGTGTATGTATATATATATATATATATATATATATATATATATATATATAGGCACATAAATATATGTAGTCATGAACACATACATAATGCACTCACGTGTGTGTGTATGTATAGATAGAACATAATATGAAATTAAATGAATGGCAAAGGAACAGGAAATTAAGCAATGAACTTCATTAGCTTACAGTTGTTTCTGCTATATGATGCAGTGCACTTAGAGCTGAGTGGTTGTGCATCACCTTATTGCTTCTTCAGAGCTTCTAAAATGAAGTACAAGTTTATTTGGGATGGTATATACATATATGTAAATGCTTCCTGACCACACTGCATCCTATAGCAGAAACAGCTGTAAGCCAAGATGGACATTACTTTTATACTTTTTAATCATAGGTAGATTTGGGGCTAGACAACCTCAGTTAATGCAATCTTCATGTTGGACACTGTCCTTCTTTAACATATTTCAAAGGTTAGATTTTCCTACTTCAAGTGGATTTGCACAATCAATAGAACATCAGACAAAATACCTTGTGATATTTAGTTATGGCTTTTTATGAGTTCAAATACTATCAAGACTAACTTCACTTTTCATTCTTCTGGCTTCAATAAAATGGAACACAGGTCTGGTAGTGGTGTCATTTTAATCGATCACACCTCCCCACTAAATCTGAGTACCATTGTTTAAAATTGTTGCTTTTGAGCAGGTGAGCTAGTAGAATCATTAGAACAATAGACAAAATGCTTAGCAGCCAAGGTCAGCTTTGCCTGTCATCCTTTCGGGGTCGATAAAATAAGTACCAGTTGAGCACTGAGGGGCAATGTAATTGACTAGACCCCTGCCCCCAAATTTCTGGCTCTGTAGCTATACAAGAAAGGATTATTATTATTATTATTATCAAAGAGGTGAGTGGGCAGAATTGTAAAGCTGAAAGGAATGCTTAGCAGCATTTCTTCTGGCTTTCCATTCTGAGTTCAGGTTGACTATGCTTTTCATCCTTTGAAATAATCACCAGCGGAGCACTGGGTTTGGTGTAATTGGCTACCCCCCCCCCCCTGCCATATTTCAGGCTTTGTGTCTATAGTTAGAAATTGTTATTAGTGGTAGTTGTAGTAAGGCGGTGAGCTGGCAAAATTGTTAGCACACTGGGCGAAATGCTTAATAGTATTTTGTCTGCTGCTATGTTCTGAGTTCAAATTCCGCTGAGGTTGACTTTGCCTATCATCCTTTCAGGATTGATAAATTAAGTACCAGTGAAACACTGGGGTCAATGTAATTGGCACATCTCATCATCCAAAATGGCTGCCCTTGTTGCAAATTTTGAAACCATTATTATTATTAGTAGTAGTAATAAGGCAGCAAGCTGGCGAAATCGTTAGCACTCTCGGCAAAATGCTTAGTGGCATTTTGTTCGTCCTTACATTCTGAGTTCAAATTCCATTGAGGCTGGCTTTGTCTTTCATCCTTTTGAGATCAATGGAATAAGTACCAGTTACGCACTTGTCCCTATAGGAAAAGGACTATTATTAGTAGTAATAGTAGTGTGATGACAATATTGTCACTGGGGAGAGAACTGAAATGTTTATAGTATCTGCTGTTCAGTATCTTGATATTCTTGCATTAGATCAGCTAGGAACATAATGGTTTTCTGAAGATGTCTAGAGCAGTGGAAGTTGTGAAAGTGTCAGAATTATGCAGGCTGGTGTTCCCTTGCTGGTTGCCAAAAACTAAAGAAAGACTTGTATGATATACTAGCCTGTCCGCAGTCCGAAATAGACTAGTGTTAGGATGTACAACTTTTATGGGCTTGGAGTGAATGCCTTCAGAGAAATAATATTAAAGATCGGAATGATGTAACTGTTGGTTGGTTGGCTAGACTGTGTTGGTGAGCAGGGTCTTAATCTGTTTTCATGTGACTTTCTGTTCAGATTACCATCTTTTAATATTTTCGAAATATATCGGTGCTTTACCTTTAGACAATATGTTAATTCCTTCATTACTTCTGTTCTGGTTTTGAAAAAAAAATGTTTTAATTTTATTTTTTGTCATTGAATTTGTGGTCAATAGTATCATCATTGTAAGCTAATCACTGAGTCATTGTATTTTCAATGGTGAGAGTGACAAAAATATCTGGAGAATGAATACAAGGTATTTTTGTTATAATACACTGGTTTATCAGTTCTCCCCTCTCTCTATCACACACACACATGTGGGCACATTTTCTTTTCTCCTTTTGTCTTCCTTTCTCCATCTGTTTTCTTTCCTCATTCCTTTCTGTAGAAGAGCAGAAGAGTGTGGGCTCAAAACTTTAAAGACTCTTCCATTTTCCTTGAATGACTAATACACTTTGTTGTTCCCTCACTTGTTTCTGTATTTTGTCTTTTATACAGTTTGAACTATATATATATATATATATATATATATATATATATATATATACAGTTTGAACTATATATATATATATATGGCGTTAGGAAGGGCATCCAGCTGTAGAAACTCTGCCAAATTAGACTGGAGCCTGGTGTTGCCATCCGGTTTCACCAGTCCTCAGTCAAATCGTCCAACCCATGCTAGCATGGAAAGCGGACGTTAAACGATGATGATGATGATGATGATATATATATATATATATATATATATATATATATATATATATATATATATATTGTGTGTGTGTGTATATATATATATTTATTACACAGTGAGCTTTTGCACAGTTTGTCTGCTGAATTTCACTCACAAGGAATTGGTCAACTTACTTAGGAGACGCCCAAGGTGTTGCACAATGAGATCAAAACTAGTGCCATATAACTGAGAAGTAGACTTTTTAACTACGTAGCTATATCTACCATTCTGAAAAATAGATAAATGTTGTCCTAAATATTTTCTGTCATATTCTCCATAAATTGTTCCACCCTGTTTGCTAAAACAGTGTTAATATTTGTAAAATAGAAGTGATAATATTTTTCTTTCATCTATATCCACAAAATGTCATTAAATCATTGTCTTTGAAGTCATCTCCCAAAGACCAATGCGTCTATGTTTTTATCGTTTTACACATATAACTTATATAAAATGTTATCCCATTTCTTCTCCTTTCCTTTGATATTAAACTTACTGCTGAAATTTGGTTTTATTCTAACCAAAGATCAAAAGCAAAATCTAGTCTTGTTCCTTCCTTGTTGGAACTAACTTAATCACTATATCAACTGATTTATACTATTTTATATCTATATTTTCACAACGTAAACTGTGAAGTGAGCCATCATGTCACATCATAGCAATAAAACAGAATATATCTCTTTCTCCTCTATTTTTGTGTCTATGTCAATTTCCTGCCTGTCATTTTGTCCATCTGTCTGTTTGTCTCTGATGTGTGTGTGTGTGTATGTGTGTGTGTGTGGCTTTCAATATCTGTTATTGCATTCATTGCAAAACACTGATGAGGTGCAGTGCAAGATTATATAATGTTTCTACAAATGTTATGCAATTATTATGGCATTTTGGCGAAATATGTGTATGTCTTATAAAGCATTGACTACCATACCAGTTTTCTGTTTTATATGCACCTGCCACTCTTGAAGTGGTTGGTGTTAGGGAGGGCATCCAGCTGTAGAAACCATGCCAAATCAAATTAAGACCCAGTGCAGTTCCCTGGCTTACTAGTTCTCAGTCAAACCATCCAACCCATGCCAACCTGGAAAATGGATATTAAATAATGATGACCTATCTATCTGTCTATCTATTTGTCTATCTCCCTCTCCCTACCTGTCTGTCTGAGTGGACAAACAGAAGAAGGGCACTCAACAAATTTATTAGGAGTTATATGTATGGATCAAAACAGTTTGATTCAAATTCATTGGTACTCTTCAGTTGCAAGCGTGATGCTAGTCGTCATCCATTTTGAATTTGGAATTCAAAATGGCTGACGAGTAGCATCATGCTTGAAACTCAAGAGTACCAATGAATCTGAATCAAACTGTTTTGATCTATATATATATATATATATATATATATATATATATCTCAATAAAATACAAAAATGGGACATGAACGCAAAACATCCAGACAGTTGGGTGATACAAAAAGGGACAACAAAACATCCAGACAGGCGATACATATATAAATCTTTAATCTTTAAATTGTTTGAGCTTCAAAGCTGTGGTCATGCTGGGGTACCACCATTGCTAAAAAGAATAAAAGGGCATATATGCCATATTTTGAGAGTTATGCTCCTTCATCAGCACCATGTCTGTGAGGTTGCTACCTGGGGAAAATATCTTTTACCATAGCCTCAAGTTGATAGAAGCTGTTTTGTGATTGAAATTTGTTAGGAGACTGTGTATCCTCATCTTCATATGTCAGTTTCTCCATGCTTTGGTTCATGGATCTTCTCTCATGCAGCTTCTTGTCTCTTGTCATCTTCATAAGGTACGACATTCTGAGATTAGCTTTCCCTATGTCTTAATCTTCTCCTTCATGTGCATCATGTATATGTAACAATGTCTGAACTCAACATTAACTTTCATGTTCCTGTGCATGAGTTCATTGGTCTTAGTCATTCGTCCACATCCAGTTTTTTTAGTGACTACCAGACTGTTATATCATTGTATGTGTTTTTTTTTTTATATAAATATGTGTGTTATATAAAATTTCATAGTCATCACTGAAATGTCGAATTTTCTTCCGTGCTTGTTTTGGTCAGTTGAAATTTGTTGAGGCAGATTTTCTGTAGCCAGGTGCCCTTCCTATCATCAACCCTTACTTGTTTCCAAGCAAGGTTTTCCCATCGCCAGGTATGTTTTCAAAGAGGATTGCAAGATGATGATGCACATATACAACTATTTTGTGATGATGTGACATGCAACAGGCTTCTTTCAGATTATGCCTACCAAATCCACTCACAAGGCTTTGTTTGGCCTGAGGCTATAATGAAAGACACTTGCCCAAAGTATCATGCAGTAAGACTGAAACTGAAATCAGATGGTTGGGAAATGTACTCCTTAACCACACAGCCATTCCTGTATGTAAGTGTGTGTGTGTGTGTAAAAAGCCCACATCACTCAAACGCAACACATTTCCCAATACAATGTTTCCAGGATATCTTTATGTAATATGTAGAGTGCTCAGTATCATAGAACTACAGTGATGCAATCTAATAAGCATGCAAAGATATAAATGTAAAATACACAAAGTATAGGTGCAGGTGTCGCTATGTGGCAAGAAATTTGCTTACCAACCACGTGGTTCCAGGTTCAGTCCCACTGACAAGTGTCTTCTACTAAAAAAGCACTGAATATGTATATGAATACATATCTATAGTTATAAATCTTACTGTCAATACACACGTGCTTTTTTTAATTTTATTTTTATTTATTTATTTTTTTTACATTTTTTTGCGGTTAGATAGTTCTGAAAATGTTAATGTTTGCAAGAACATGGCTTGATATATTTTCTACTGTTACTCATTCAAACATGAATGTATAATTTCATCTGATTTCTTATGAGGTTGAAAGAGACAAGAAATTTCTGTTTTTTTTTTTGTTTTTTTTTCTGAATTGAAGAATTTTAGATCAGTAACTATTCATCTGCTTACTATTGCACCTCCTTGGTGTGAAGAATTCAGCCCATCCCAAGTAGCTTTATTTCTAGTAATCTGTAACTGTATTACTAATCATAGTAATATTGGTATATTCAATACAGGGGCTGTGGCAGTAGAGAACATTGATGTTGCAATATTCTCCTACAATTTGACACTTCTTACTGACACTGCCTTCTTCGTAGACAGAAAAGAAAACGAAAAGAAAATTATTCTTATCAAATTACGAACGAATGAAGCCTAACTGCAGCTAGAGCTAGTGTTTGAGGAAACTTTTCAAGTAATTAAAAAAAAAAAAATAAAAAAAAAGAGCAAAAGAAAAAAGATATATCATGATTTCAAGAAACAAATAATAAGTAAATAAAAGAAAAAGATACAAGCTAGTATTTTGTATTATTAAAGGGCTTCACTGTTAATTATAAGATCTTTGATAGTGTGTGGATATATATATATATATATATATATATATATATATATATATATATATATATATATATATATATATATATATATAAGATAGATAGATAGATAGATACGCACACATACATGTACTGGTGATTAACTGATTTCTTTTCTGAGCTGTTTGTTTTTTAACTGCCCAAGTGCAAAAATTTAAATTAATTAATGTAACTGAAACTACCGTGGCAAATTTATTTCAAAGCAACACTTCATTTAGGAGCTATGAGATATCCAGTGCTACAGATGTGTGTGTGTATATATGTATCACACAATTGTTTACTAGATTACCTATATGTCATAGGTCTGCTCTGTGAGAGCCAACCTAGTGCTACAAAACATTTCAAGGTAGTAGAATCTGAATATTTCTATGGCTGGCATATATTTCTTTTAGTGACTGTACATAAAGATCTCACTCCTCTCAAGTTAGTTTAAATTACTGGTGAAATTCAAGAATATAACTAGCAGAAAGCACTAACAAGCATAGTTTCGAAGAGTGACACGAAAGATAGTCTTCAATGATGACAGGGCTTTGAAATAGCTATCTTAGTGTCATACTTAATGTATGTACACTGTTGATTAGGCCAATTACTGTGATACTTGTCCTGAGATAACCTTTCTTAGAGATGTGCTGTGTTAAAAACAGGATGTTGGAGATGAAAATTTGTCCCAACCTTGACCAATGAGAGTGCCAGGTGCATTTTGGCCTTTTTAGGCCTTTTCATGCTGCATGCTCATAGCCAGCCATGTGTTTGGATGAGAATTCATGCCTCCAATGTAGGTAACAGTGAATAAAACATTCACTGATGTTGTGAATAGCTGCCCAGCTGAATAAAAATCCAGTATATGCAATTGAGACAGTATTAAATTAAAATAGCCCCCTGTGTATCAGGTCCATTTTTTCCAAAGTAACATGGGCAAATGGTTTGAGCCTAATTTTCTTTCCCCACTGGCAGCAACTCAACTTGTCAAGATTAAAAAAATTTTTTTTTACACTCAAACTGGGATGGAATTAGGTGCTTCTCTCAAAGTGAAGCGCAACAGCATTAATAAGAATTGAACCCTGGTAATTCAGTATCTTACCCTCATAGCCATTATTCCTGAAAAATAGGAATACAAAACAGATACTCTCATTTGTTTTTGTATGTGTGTGGTATCTGAAATAACATTTAAAGCGATCTTGTTGAAATGATAGCTCATGTTTCAATCCTAGGCTCCATAATTAATTACATTGTTGACTATCACAGTTGTAAATTTATCTGAGAGAAAACCCAGAATAAAGTAGAATTCCAATGACAACTTAATCCTGAGTAGAAAATTTAAGAGACAGGAAGAAGAAAAAATAGTAAAAGACCATTTTATCTCTGCAGAGTTGTTCTGTTCCACATTATTTATGAGATTTGGCAATAAATGAGAATGGCAAGAAGAATTAGCTTATTACCACAATTGCGAGCTGAAATTTTTCATTTGTTGTTGTTGCTGGTTAACCCTGGGTCATTTCCTGATCTTGCAAACCTATTGTAATCAAATAATTCAAACAATGGAATGACTTGTTATATATTTCACTTTTTCCATGATTTGTATTTTTGCTGACTCAAAACATTACTTGTTTCCTCAGATTCTATGCTTTACTGTTATCATCAAAGTTGTTTCAATTGTGGTCATCCCTCCCCTTTTTTTATAATCAGACATAAAATATCGAGGGGTACATTAAACAATGTGTACTTCTTTAATACTGGTTGTAGGTTGTGATTTGTCAGTGTATTCCAGAACAGAGAAATAAAGCTTCCATCATTTCTTCATTCAACTGCTTGTTCAAATTTTTATTTTTTCAGGGGATCGGTTCCTGATTTTAAGCATCAAGGTAGCAATCATGACGGGTAGAAGTTAATTGATTACACTGACCCTGTATTTGACTGACACTTTATTTCATTGATCTCAGAGAGATAGATGGCAAATTTGACTTTGACAGGATTTGAACTCTGAGCCAAAACATATACTGCAAGCAGATAGTTGGGTAAATCTGTCTGGACACTGACAGTTTAGCATGGCTTACTGAGCATTCAGCTTTTTTGATGTCAGTACTTTTTGATGCTGGAGACACACAAACACAAATGAATGCATGCAGAAATATACACATACTGATAGTAAGAGCGGGAGAGACCTTACAATTTATTGATTAAACATGACCATAGCCTGTGGCATATGCCAGTGGGTATAACCAGCAGACTTATGAGTACCCCTCATTCATTGGACAATAAACTTTGCTTGCGAAGACTTATTGAGACAAGTGACATCAAATCAAAATCACTGACGTGGCCAATGACAGTATCGCCTGATTGGCACTCGTGCCAGTGGAACGTTAAAAGCACATCCGAGTGTGATTGTTGCCAGTGCTGCTGGACTGGATCCCATGCAGGTAGCATAGAAAAAACACCTTTCGAGCATGGTCGTTGCCTGAACCGCCTGACTTACCCTCATGCCAGTGGAATTTAAAAGCACCCACTACACTCTTGGAGTGGTTGGCATTAGGAAGGGCTTCCAGCTGTAGAAACTTTGCCAGATCAGATTAAGCCTGGTGCAGCCTTCTGGCTAACCAGTCCTCAGTCAAACCATCCAACCCATGCCAGCATGGAAAGCAGACGTTAAACGACAATGATGATGATGATGATGATAGACATAAACACTTTCCTTTCTCCTCCTACACATAAAGAGCAATATGCTTACATACATAAAGAGAGGGGGAGAGAATGAAATCAATCAACATCAGATTGGTGCCACTAAAATGGCTGTGCCAAAACATCTCCTACTCTGCTGCAAGATATATTTTTTCTGCCACCCTAATGATTCTGCTGATCCACCACCTTTACCACAGATAGATATTGCCCTTGTTCTAGCAGTGACTGACTTTACCTCTGCTTGATTGTAATATTACTGATGTATACATTTTTGATATCATTGCTATTATACATTTAATTGTAATACCTTCTACAGCACTATTGATTGCAATCTCATTCTCACTGCTGCGGTATATAGTCTCACTGCTTTACATATTGGGTAACAAAGCATTGCTCGTCTTCACTAATCACTGTCCAAACTTTTCTTTCTATAAATCTATTCAATTTCTTTCACATAACTCATTCATTATCTATTTTACTACACTAGCAGTCATTTCTAACAAAAAAATAAAAATAAAACCCCAAAAGAAGCTAGTTATTGATAAAGACTATCAGAACTAAACTGTAAGAGTTGATGACAGCCTACAGAAAGTATAATGGTATATGATATACTACACTAATAGACAATTTCCTAATGTATCCTGACAGTAGGTTCATTGTTAGAGTGTCTGCTCGGCTATTTTATATTGACTAATTGTGGTTATAAAATTTAGTTTGTTATTTCTTGGCCCCAGGTCATCCCTGATTAAGTAGACCTCTGATCAATGTCATTACATCTGTGACCTGACCAATTTTTTATCCATACATCTCTCTTCCTGCCTTCTTTATTCATCATCATCATCATCGTTTAACATTTGCTTTCCATGCTAGCATGGGTTGGACGATTTGACTGAGGACTGGTGAACCAGATGGCTACACCAGGCTCCAATCTGATTTGGCAGAGTTTCTACAGCTGGATGCCCTTCCTAATGCCAACTATTCATCCTGCATTTTCATATTTTCATAGATGATCAAGATTCCATCTCCTAGACACTGATGGCACTTCTTAGAAGTGACCATCAGCATCAGAGCACATAGCCAATGTGGGTAACTGGAGAATCCAGACTGTTCCTACCTACACCATATCTCTTGTGTGTTCTCACAAATGAGGAAACTCTGGAAATTGCAGGATTTCATTATCACAAATATATGTGATATTTTGACCACTGCAATGATAGGTTTGCCATCTGTTTGTTCTAAGAAATTTGAGTTTATGCTGGAGTTGGATTATAGTGAGGGAGAGCTATATTGAATGATCAGCCTCATTCTCTTGTTTCTCACTTCCTGAATGAGTGGCAAAGCAGATTTTGATGACTGAAAGTACACCAGGGATGCAATGGGATGACCAGGATAATGTATGTATCTCACAGCAATGTCTCAGAATATTGCATTTCTGTTCATTGAAACCTGATCACTGATAGTTAGATTTCCTCTGCACAGTCTGCTGGTAATACAGTCTTCATCAGCATAGATTGACAAGCTATTAACGAACGTCACTAAGTTTGACTTGTTTGGCTACTTTCAAGCTGATTTAGCCAGCTTGCCAATACTGTTGCCTAAAAGGTAGTACACTGTTGTAGTTTGTGGAGGCACAGGAGAGAGATGGGTATCGTGACTAAGCCAGTGGCAGATGAGATTAACTGACCTGAAGAGGACATGATCGGACCCTTATCAAAGGTATTGTCTCTCTTTGACACATCATACTTCCTATTCAGACAGTGTATCTAGGATGACATTATCCAATGTGATCTTGCTCTTTTGTAACAGTGTGATATGAGAGATTTGGTTGATATTTCTTGGAGTTTGAGGGACCATGTCAAGGCTCTTATTGTTCTGCCCAATCACTGTTGTTGTTGTTGCTGTCATTGCTATTGTTGTTGCTGTTATCATTGGTGTTGTCATTGTTGTTGTCATCACTAGCTGCTGTTGTCATTGGTGTTGGCGTTGTGATTGGATCTTTGCTAATTTATCACTATTATTATTGCAAATTTGTTAGGGTATCTAACCATCCTATTAATTGCATTGCTTTATTACCATTTTATGGACCTTGTGGCTAATAAATAACCAATTTAACATTTCACCATATATACTGGCCTGGCTTAGTCACATCTGCAACAGCTAAGTTGCCAGTATTCTGTACTTTTGATTTTTATTTTCAATGTTTCCTATTTATGACTATGTTGACACCAGATCTTTAATTACTCGTCTGAATTACATTCCTCTAAATATTCATTTTGCTACAGCCTTTAACAAATGTACATGATTTTCCAATGAAGTGTTTATACATAGTCATTATAAATATAGAAGTATGAAATTTATATGGTTGTTATTAAACTACCTTATCATAGGTTATGAGTTCAAGTCCACTGCAGGTATTTTCATTATGGGTAAAACATTGTTAGAGATGTTACCTATGGTAGACTGACATCCTTGCCAGGCAGTTTTATATCTTACTTTAATCTCATAAAACCAGAGGTAAACAGTGGCCCTTAAATTCTCCTAGGGCTTGAGTTTGTTTTTAGATAATACTACAATAACCCAGTAGATTATATATATATATATAATCATCATCATTCATCTGTTTTACATGCTGGCATGGGTTAGATGGTTTGACAGGAGTTGGCTGACAAGAGAACTGTTCCAGGCTCCAATTTTCTGTTTTGTTATGGTCTCTAACACCAATCACTTTACAGTGTGTACTGGGTGCTTTTTATGTGGCCTTGGTATGGGTGCCTATTATATGGTACCGGCACGGGTGCTTTATATGTGGCACCAGCATGGGTGCTTTCTGCATGGCTCCAGCACCTGCAAACTTGTAAGATAAGGACCTCTTGGCTGAAAAGGAGAGTGGGGAACATAGCTGTCTTGGCCATGATCTTACTTAGCTTGATGTCTTCTCAAGTACAGCAGATTGCCAGAAGTCTCAGTCTCTTGCCATCTCCTTAGTGAAGCCTAACATCTGAAGATCCTTTCTCACCACTTCATCCTACATCTTCCTGGGTTTACCCTTTCTACAGGCTCCCTCCACAATCAGAGATTGGCACTTCTTTATGCAGCTGTCCTCATCCATATGTATCACATGACCATGCCAGCACAGTTTTCTCTCTTGCATATGCCCAAATTATGCTCTTATGCCCAATTTTTCTCTTAAATCATTTACACTCTGTTGTACATGTTCACTGATACTGCCCATCCAGCAAAGCATGCTGGTTTCTTTTCTTTCATGTTCACATGTCGTCTATAGTCAGCCCTTGTTTCACTGCCATGTAGTATAGCTGTACATACACTGGCATCATACAATCTACCTTTCACTCTGAGGGAGAGGTCCTTTGTTACCAACAAAGGTAGCAGCTCTCTGAGCTTTGCCTGCCCAACCTATTCTTATTCCAGCAACTATGCTCTCAGAACTTGGTCACCTAGGTAACAGAAACTATCTTCTATTTCTAAGGATTTGCCTGGACAGTTGAGGGAGTCTATTTTCTGCACATTCCTAGTGTTTATTGTACCTGCACATCTGCCCCACACAAAAGCTACTCTCTGTTAACCTTCCTATTATACTGTTGTACCTCTTATGAGTCCATAAGGTACACTGTATGGAGTTTTGACCAAAACCTTTCCTACATATCAAGCAGGGCCATCTCCCTGAAGGGATCAGTGATTTGTCCATTTTTCTACTTACTAGGACTTTGGTCTTTCTTAAATTAACTCTAAGACCTCTTGATTCTGGACCTTGCTTTGACATCTGACATTTCTTCTCTAGTTCTAATAGTGTGTATGTATGTGTATGTGTTTATATATATATATATATATATATATATATATATATATATATATATATATATATATATATAATTGTGTACCCATCGTTTATTACTATCAGCACATTTTCTTGTCTTAATTTTTGTTTCCTTGATTTTGACTTCTATTGAGATTTCTTTGGCATTTTTGTAGCCATTTCCTTTGTTAACTAAACATGACCAGTCTACTCCAGCCTTCTTCATCCCTGCCCTGGGGAAAAAAAAAAAATATTACACTCTAATTTGTTCAAGCTCTTGTCCCTTCATAATATTTCAACCAAGTATTCAATAATATAAAACTATTTTCGCTCTGGAACTCCATAGATAAACATAATCTGTCTTAGTTGTATACTTCACTAACATTCAAAGACAATCTCAACCATATCAAATTAATCACGTTCTAAAAACTCCTTGTAGATTGTGGTTTCAATTTCGTAGTCTGAATATGTTGTTAATGAAACAGTATTCAGATATACCTTCCAACTTACTTCAACATAAAGAGCATAAAAGTAGCATTAGAAGAAACAATATTTATTCATTAAGCTGGTTTCCATAGTTTCCCCTTACAAAATGTTCCCAGTCACTACTATTGTATTGTTTTCATCCAATGTTGACTTGTACATGTTTGTTTTTTGAAAGCTGCTTTACCCCAGGGACGAGAACAGGACTATAAAGGTAGGATTCAGTACCCATTGTTTAAATGTATATATTTTTTTTTTGTAAAAATTTTCTTCACCAAAATAAGGAATTTGGCAGATCAATCAGTAAGCTATCATTCGTTAGTTGTCATTAGGTATTTTTAGGTGAAGTCCTCATGAACATGCTTCCTCTCTAATAAATTTAGTAATTTACCATCATCATTTTAATGTCCACTTTTCTATGCTTGCATGGGCCAGACATAGTTTGTTGAGGCAAGTTTTCTATGACTGGATGCTCTTCATGTCAATCACCCTGCACACACACACAGACCCACACACACACAAACACACACACACACACACACACACGTATACATACACAATGGGCTTGTTTCAATTTCCATCTGCCAAATCCACTCACAAAGCTTTTATTGGCCAAGGGCTACAGCAGAAGACATTTGCCAATGGTACTGTTCAGTGGGACTGAACTCAAGATCACATGGTTGGGAAGCAAGCAAGCTTAATCACACAGCCACAACGGCACCTAATTGCATACTAATATAATATTTTGTAGCTTTGTAAGTATTTAGCATTTATGTTGGTGTTAAAATATTTAATGCAAGAAATATGAAAGAGGAAAACTAACTGGAAATGAAAATGTGATCAGATATACAGATAGTTAAATGTTAACAGAGTAAATGAAAAGAGCATGAAAAAATGAACTGGAAATAAATGGGGTGATGACTTCATGGTTAAGAAGTTTGTTTCCCAACCACATGGTATCAGGTTCAGTCCCACAGTGTAGCATGTTGGGAAAGTGTCTTCTTGTATATCCTTGAGCCAACCAAAGCGTTGTGATTGGATTTGGTTGATGGAAATTGAAAGAAGCTTGTTGTGTGTTTGTGTGTGTCTCCTTGTCTTGACATTGTGATAGTTGTAAACAGATATCACCATCAAACAATCATACAAACCATGTCTTTGTTTCCAGTCTTCCATGGGAAACATTTCCTATCAAAGGGGAATATTACCATACTTTGAAACAAGTAAAGGTCAGTGACTGGAAGATTATTTGGCCATGGAAAATCTGCCTCAAACAATTCTAACTCGTGCAAACATGGAAAAGTGGACATTAAAACGATGATGATGGTGGTGTTCAAATTTTCACATGAGGTTATCTTTTTCTGACTCTATCAACAAAGCATAGCTTCGTCATACTAGCTGACAAAGTATTTGTTAACATTGGAAAATAGAATTGTTTTATGATTCAATAATTTTATAGATTCTACCCAGTTGAAAAATGATAGTTAAATTAGTGTTATTAGACTTAATGCAAAGTGCATTAAATAACTAATTTGAAATAAATTTACAATGAGATGCGATATTACCCAGTGACCGTTTTCATTTTACTGCGCTTTAATACTGTGTTACATGTAAACAAATGCATTCACACGCACACATTTCTAAATGGAAACTTAGATAATTTTACTTCTGTTAGTCATGCATTAACTTTATTTATTTTTTTTTATCTGGGAAGGAATGGCTTTGGTCATGAGATCACACAGATGAAGGGGAGTGTGGGAGAGTAGTATAGAGAACGTAGAGTTTGATGGGATATTTGGTGCAGAGTTTAGTGAGGAAAAACTAGAATATAAGTAGCAAGAAACATTGTTGCAGATACAACAGTTGGTTAGAGTAGAGACGGAGTGGAGTGATCACGTTCTGAATGTCAAAATCCATTACAGTTGCAGTAAAAGCAGAAGAATGATTCCTCACAGCAATGTACTAAGAATAGAGAAATTTAAAGACTGATGAAATATTGTATTCTGAGAAATTATTGTAATATGTATTGTGTTTTATTATATCTGACTTGAGTGGGTGAAATTCAAATTTTTCTGAGAATTATTATATTATGCAAAGGAATCATTGTATAGATAATGTGATAATTTATAGAGATAAAAGTATAATTAATAATACAGAAGGAAATAAAGTATAATCAATACATGTGTGGGTGTGGGTGGGTGTATGTATGTATATATATATATATATATATATATATATATATATATATATATATATATATATACATACATACTGATTAGTAGGATCTGAGTGAGCACAGTGTGACATAACATAGTGGGAGTATGTATCTGTGTGGGTGGAGGGGATGTGTGCATGCATGTGTGCGCTTTCAACAATGAGTGGAATAAAAGAAGCTCTTGATTGAAGAACATGTTAAGAGTTGGTTACAAGAACAACATCCAGCTGTAAAATGCTGCCTGAAATAAGTCTCAGTCTAACCCATGCTAACATTAGAAGACATGTTAAATGAATGACTGCACATGCACACATACATGTTGTGTGTGCAATATATATATATATATATATATATATATATAAATTAAAAGGGTAAAGGATTTGCTATTTCTGAACTTCGGTATGTGGTGAAGCAAATATTTGCTGATCCCTAAATTATCTTTATATATATATATATATATATATAAAGAATAAATATTTATGTGTAATAATATGGCTATGTAGTTAAGAAGTTTGCTTCCCAACCACATGGTTTTGGATTCAGTCCCACTGCATGGCACCTTGGGCAAGTGTCTTTTACTATAGCCCTAGGCTGACCTAAGCTCTGTGAGTGGATATTATACATGGAAACTAAAAGAAGCCTTGTGTGTGTGTGAGAGAGAGAGAGAGAGAGAGAGAGAGAGAGAGAATGTCATTTATTTCCAATATTCTGTGCAAACACATCATGGCATAATATTACTTTGTTTGGAAACAAGTGAGAGTGGTGACAGGAAGGGTGTCTGGCCACAGAAAATTGGTCTCATTCAACTCTCTTTTTTCAACACATGCAAACATGAAAAGTGTTCATTAAAACAATGACGAAAATAATGAGATATATACAGTGAAAAGGTTTGGGAAAAAAAAAGTTCATGTGGTGAATTGTGAAAATTATAAAAGGGAAACTACACAGAAATTAAATTTTATGTTAGACAAATGTGTGTGTGTGTGTGTTTTATGATACATGTATAGATATATTTTTTTATCTCACGCACGCACATATTTATATCTTTTATTTTCATTCTCTTTGCAAGCACTTAAGTAATTTTGAATGTCTCAACAATTTTAGAATGTCTGTAATGACAGTGGATAAAAGAAAGAAATGCAGCTATTAAACAGAATAACGGACAAGTATTTCCTCATGGCACTGGTATCCTGCTGTTGTTTACCCATAACACAATAACACATAGCTATTGAAGTATGCTATGCCGTCTGGTAATGATAGCTACCACATACTTCAAGTTAGATCTGTAGAATTCAACATAAAATGATGCTTAATATCAAACAGTTGGATAACTGATTTATTGTTGTGGTATCAGAATTTTATGCTGTATGCAGAGTTGCTAATAAAATAGTATTTTTGCTGGATTTAACACTTGTTTCTATTGCATGGAACATCATCATCATTGTTTTAATGTCTACTTTTTCATGCTTGCATGGGTCAGACAGAATTCACCGAGGGAAATTTTTCTACAGCCAGATGCCCTTCCCTTAGTCGTCTATAAAACAGCAAAACAGCATGGACATAGTTACAGATTCCCTTTTTTGTTTACAAAAATCACACATTTCAAGACTTGTCAATCAGCACAGACATGCTTCCTTGGTTGACTCTGTATTCATACAACCCTGCCTGTTTTTGATGTTGAGGTTGTTTTGCATACTGAATAAGAAAGAAATTACATAGGCATGTATGCATGCTTCTTCAGTTTCTGCCTATCAATTTCACCACCAAGTTATTAGTCAACCTGTGGCTAGAGTATAAAATGTTAGCTGACAGTGTGCACAGAGTGATTGAACATCTGACTACATGGTTCTAAAGCAGACTTCTTCACCACAAAATTATGGCTGCACCTAAATCCTCACAGCTAATTTATATTAGAAGAATATGTAAATGTTATCTATATATCATGATGCTGTTTTTCACTGATAATTCTAAAGTTGCTTTTCTAAGCTAATAGGTTTAAGAGGCTGGAGTATTGAACCACATGGTTTAAACCAGTTATATCCAGCCCAAATAGTCTACCTGTTTTATGTTCAAACTGGCCAGATCTGGCTTCTCACACCAACCCTACAATATTATTCTAAAAATTAAGCTACCTCATCACAATCTATAACAGAAAATAATGCATGATTCTTTCAAAATAAAGTGAATAAATATTACTTTTGACAGAATATTGTGAATGCTAAAGGATTAAGCTGCTTAATTCTGCTTGTGTTAGTTTGTCAGAGGGAACTAAATACCAGTTCCCTGCCTATTTCTCTGTTGCTTAATTAGTGATAAGAAGAACAAACGATTACTCCAAGAAATAAACCATTTCACACATGTAAATAAAAAATAAATAAAAAAAGACTTCTCCAAACTTTTTGATAAGCTGTGAATTATAAGTAAAATCTTTGTTTGAAGACTTCCATTATAAGGAATTTACTCAAAACCTAAAATAGTTTAATAAGTTGTTCTCTAATGCCTTATATGTTTGGACTTGGTAACAAGATTAGAATCAGTTTTCTGACTTTAAGTAGTGTTTGTTGGAAAACTATACTCTGGGTATTTTACTCTAAGGACAAAATTCTGTTCCACCTAGTGAGATATTTACTTTTTCCTCATTGATAATATTGTATATTTTCAAGTTTTATCATTTTAACATCCACTTTACCATGCTTGCATGGGTTGGATGGAGTTTATTGAAGCAAACTTACCATGGCCAGGTGTCCTTCCTACTGCTAACCCTTACCTGTTTCCAAGCAAAGGCAATGTTTCCCCAAGACCAGACATGCTTTCACAGAAGGTTGGAAACAAACTGCATCTGTTTATAACAGTTATGCGATGTCAAGACACAAATGGAGACACAAATACATTCATGCACACATGTGCACACACACATTCAACAGGCTACTTTCGGTTTCCATTTACCAAATCCACTCACTAAGCTTCTGTTGACCCAGAGTTATGGAAGAAAACACTTGCCAAGATGCCATGCAGTGGGACTGAACCCAAAACCTTGTGGTTGGGAAGCAGACTTCTTAACCACATAGCTATCTTGATGCAGATAGACAAAAGCATGTTTAACACAGAAAAATATATAATTTAACATCTCACAGTAATACTCATATCGGTTAATTGCAATACTTTATTATTGTTTATCATTGACAAACCAATAAGAGAATCTCTACAAATAATCATTCAGTCTGCTAGAGATAACAGCCAAATCTTCCAAATTATAAACTACTATGTTTGAAAAGGAAGGATATATTGGGTAATGCTGTTATAGATTTGCTGTCAGAAAAAAAGTTAAAAAAAAGAAAAGAAAGCAAAACAAAACAGGTTGGTTACGGCTGAAGGATTTTAGGCTATTGGTCTATTTTATCGTATCTGATCTTGGGCTAAACATCGTTTTTGAGACCGGTTTTGTTGAGATGTAAAAACTCGAATAAAAAGAAAAAAAAATGAAGCTAGGTGCAGGCATAGATGTGTGGTTAAGAAGTTTGCATTGCACCCACATAGTTTTGGGTTCAGTACCACTGCATGGCACCTTGGACAAGTGTCTTCTGCTATAACTCTGGGCTGACCAATGACTTGTGAGCTAATTTGGTAGACAAAAACTGTGTGAAAGTTCATCATGTATTTATATATAAATATAAATAGTGTGTGTGAATTCTCTCTCTGACACACATGCACGCACGCACGCACACACGCACACACACACACACACACACACACTTGACAACCAGTGTTAGTTTGTTTATATTCCTGTAACTTAGCAGTTTGGCAAAAGAGACTGATAGAATAATTACCTTTCCTCAAAATAAGTAGTGGAGCTGATTTTTTTCAAGTTAGTGCCCCAGCAAGGCCTCAATCCAGTGACTGAAACAAGTAAAAAAGAAACAATAAAAAGAAACTTCTTTTAAGATGAGTTTGGGATTATTAATAAAAAAAAAAAAAACTTAATCTTTTAAGACAATTCTGTTTTTACTGGTGTGAATGCGATTAGATTTTGAAAATCTTAGAACAATCAACTAAGGAAAATTCCAGAGATGAATGGATTAAAATCTATTATTGAATAAAATATTTTAATCCTTTAACATTGATTATATGACAGCTATATCACACGTGGTTTGTAGTTTCGTAATGAATTCTGAGAGAGAAGATAAACTGTATGAAATGGGTTGAACTTTCTAGCATAGATTTCATTAATGTTTTTCCAAAAAGGAAGAAGCAAACCCACAGACTGAAAACAGCCCTTCTCTTAGAGGTGAACGAGATAATTTAATAACTGTTATAAATTTGAGATAATAACGATTGTTTGTATTTATTTTATTTAATTTCTGAAGTGACATTTCATCAGTATGCAACATCCATTTTTCTATGCTCATATGGGTCAGACAATTTATTGAAGCAGATTTTATATAGCTGAATGCCTTTCCTGTTGCCAAACCATACCGGTTTCAAAGTAAGGTAACATTTCCTTCATGACCAGAAGACATATCTCTGAAGACTGGAAACAAAGGACATTTGCTTGCATGATGGTGACAATCACGACTACCACATGATGTCAAGGCAAGGATACACAATAGTGCATGTACACACATACACACACTTTTTTCAGTTTCTGTCTACTAAATTCGTTCACAGGGCTTTGGTTGGCCTCAAGCTATAGTAAATGCCTTACTAAAGTGCCATGCAATGGAAATGAACTCAAAACCATGTGATTGGGGAGAAACTCCTTACCACACATCCACACCTGCAGCTGTAAAATAAATAGAAGTAAATTACTGGAGAAAATTTAGTGAATCACATCTTTCTTTTAATAGAGTTGTTTTTGTGTCTGGTCAAAATAACTTAATGTATTGTAAGTGTGGAAAGCATGGTTGGCTAGAGTTAAGCCCTTAGGAAATATGTGTATGTGTGTGTATTTGATCCAAGTTCAATTTCCAGTTATAGCCATTTCATTTCTCTTATATCACTAGTGCTTTTGAGAATTTTGCATAATCTCATTTTCTCTCCCCTATGCATCTGAGGTCTTAGAATGCTTAAGAAATCAATATTTGTTTTCAATCTCAGTGATTGCATTCATAAACTGGAATGGTTGTTCCAGACTATTGCAACGTGGCTACAGAAAGAGATTAAGAGAAGACTAAGTAAGATTAGTAGGAACTTGGTCACAGAGCTCAGCATGATGGTTTAACCGGCATCGGGATCTAGTTTATAGTTCTGAAATAAAAGGCAAAGCCAATGGGTAAAGGGTTACAAAAGAGTTACATTTTGTTTTATTTCATTTTCGATACAATTAAATCTGGAGTCTTTTAATCTCTATAAACGAAGCCAAAATTATCTTTTATACATTCTATATTGTAATAATTTTATATATTTGTTTTCCACACTTGAATGAATTTGATGATTCTGTGATGAATTATATAAATGTGTTTTACAGTTGAATGCCTTCCCTAATGCTAACCACCCAGCCATGAAGTGGGAACAGTTACTATTTTCAGCTATGTAGACTGGAGTCAAGCAAATCTTGCTTAAGAGCTTATTGTATTGTTTGTAGGGATTGAACCTAAAATCAATAGACTAGCATAGTAACAGCTATTATACTTTCATAATATCATTAAAAAAAATATAAATAATAAGTAAAAGCAAAACTCTGGGTTTAGTCCAACAGTGTGGCACCTTGGACGAATGTCTTCTATTATAGCCCCTGGCCAACCAAAGCCATATGAGTGGATCTGGTAGACAAACTGAAACATTACACAGAAACTCTCCTCTTTCTCTCCCCCTCTCATACACACATGTGCATGTGTGTTTATATTTGTGTTCACTTCTATCTATGGTGATGTTAGTTTTCCTGTCAACAAATCGTCCACTCACTTTGTACCTTTTTGAAAGTGTGTGGAATAAGAGACCTCTTACTTGAAAAACGGGTAAAGGTTAATGCCAGGAATGGTATATGACTGTAAAACAATGCCTCACTAGCATATCATCTGATCCTTGCCACCATGGAAAAAAAAAAAAGGACATAAAATGAACAAATGAAAATTCATTCAAACATTTGTCAGTTAAAAAAATTTTTTTTTTTAATGCTAATGCTTCATTAGTTGATTGTTATTGCTTAATTATATCATCAGAAGTGATGTTGATGGTAATGATGTTGATAAACATGTCTGTTAGTTTTGTAATTAAATAATAAATCAATGAATCACCAGTATGTACTATAAAACAAATCTAGTTCTACTACTTTTCTCTTTGATATATATTCATACTTTATTGCATATTGACTATATTGTTAAATAAGTGGTGTTTTAGATTTACTTATCTATCCTTCTTGCTCTCTGCAACTTCCTCACAAAACATCAGCCTAATTCATAAAACACAGATATTAACCCCCCCCCCCCCCCCACCTACCATAAGTAGATTTTATCCCGTTTCCGTAGTGATTTCTATTCCATGATTTTACACTCTTCATCGTCATCTTAACATCAGCTTTTTTGTTCTTGCATGAGTTAGATGGAATTTGTCGAGAGAGATTTTTTATGGCTGGATGCCCTTCCTGTCACCAAGTCTCACTTGTTGTCAAGAAAGGTGGTATTTCCCTATGAAAGATGTTTTTGGAAGATTGAAAAAGGACACCACTTATATGATGGTGGAACTCATTTACACCTATTGTGTGAAGTTGAAGCAAGGAGACACACACACACACACACACACACACACACACACACACACACACATCATGTGCTTCTTTTAGTTTTTGTTTTCCAAATCCACTCACAAGGCTTTAGTTGGCTTGGGACCTTAGAAGACAGTTTCCCAAGGTGCCATGCTGTGGGACTGAACTCAAAACCATGTGATTGGGAAGCAAATTTCTTACCACACTATCATACCTGCACCTCTTCTATATTGAAATTTGCTTTGCTGCAATCAATGAATTAAATGTAGAAATTATGCCATAATCTGAGAAAATTGTAAACAATCTCAAAATGGGAAGAAATTAATTCCAAAGCACAACAATGTTTATGAATGCTGCAATTCCATGTTATCAAATTATTTCCTATGTTTGGTTTCCCATGACCTTCTGAATCCACTTTGACCATTGATGACCCTGTGACATCAAATAATGTCATTCTTGTGTCACCAATATCAATTTAGGTGAATTAGTCAAATTGTTTAGTTTCAACAACTTGACCAAGAATTCTGAAAATCCTCAAAGACGAGGAATATCCCAGATCACTTCATTTTTTTATCACCACATCTTGCTTTTGTTTTTTTGACCCTTTAGCATTTAAACCAGCCATATCTGGCCCAAATATTCTACTTATTTTATGCTTTTATGCTTAAACTGGTTAGATCTAACCACTAACACCTATCTCACAAAGTCATTCTGAAAATGAGCAACTACATCATCAAAATCTTAAAGCTACATAATAATGCACGGTCAATTCAAAACCATGTGAATAAATAAACATTACATTTGGCCCAGTAATCTGAATGCTAAAAAGTGAAAACATAAAGTACTTAAGTGTACAAAATTTAATCTGAATAAATTTGTTTTTTTAGGTCCACACACTTTGTATTCATAGTATTCATAGTTTGGCAGCATATCTGATTTAAAGCAAAATCAGTTACACTTCTAACTAGTACGGAAACTACTTTGGCTACATGCAGATTAGTGAATCAACAAGGCTGGCTTTGCATGCTTATTTAACATGCTAGATATAGTAGCCAAATTTTTTTCAAATTAAACCTCATCGTCTTTACTTAATGTAATTCTAAATACCTATAGCTGTGTGGTTAAGAGCCATGTACCTTGCAGCCATGTAGTTTCATTTTCAGTTACACTGTACAGCACTTAGAGTAAGTGTCTTCTACTATAGCCCCAGGCCAACCAATGCCTTGCAAGTGAATTCGGTAGATGGAAACTGTGTGGAAGACCATTGTGTGTGTCTTTGTATTTGTGTTTGCCCCTCATCTACATTACTTGATAAATCAATGTTGATTTGTTTGTCTGCTATAACCTAGTGGCTCTGCAAAGCTAACCAGTGGTGCCCCAGTATAGCCACAGTCCAATGATTAAAACAAACGATAGAAAATAAACGATACCTCTTAGAGAGTGGAATATCACAACTGGAATGCCATTGATCATATGCTGGCTCAATCAAGGTTAATGTAAAATTAAACTCTGACTTCTGATTAACAGTAAGAAGCACTATGGAGAGATCTCTTTGGGAAACTACTAAAGCTTTTAATCTCAATTTTATATTTTGATTAAATCAAAATATCTTTTTATTGCCAGTTAATGAGGTTTGGTTAAAAAAATATCAAATTCGATTTATCATAGTGTAAAGTCATTACAGAAATATAATTTGACCTGCATCATAGTCATGGAGTAGTTTTTTTGCTTATCCTTATCCTTTTCCAACACAAAGCTTGCAGTTTTGTTATGGCTTTTTTTCTTTCATTATCAAATGCATTGTCATGATGCTAAGACCTTTAATTATTAACTAAATATTGTCTTTATATTAGTTATCTTTAGATATAAATTCTTTGATAATATTTTTACTGGCTTGCAGAAGATAGCTGCTTGGAGAGTTAAAACATAAAAAATTCTAAATAAAAAATTTGGAGAGTTTGTTGTCACATGAGAGGAAACTGTGGTTATTCAGCTTACAGATCTCACCGTATCTCTTTAAAAAATAAAAGAAAGAATGCAAGATAATGTAGTCCAAGCTACTACCTTTACTAGCAACTAAAAAATTTTCTTTCCAGGTGAAAGACAGATTGTGTGATGTTTCATGGTAATGAAAGAAATGTGTTGTGCATGCTTTGTTAGATGTGTAATGTTAGTGTGTATGAAAGGCAGTACAAATAATCTGGGTGGGGGTGGGGAATAAAAACTAAGTATAAGAGAAATCAGATGTAGTGTGATAGAGAAAAGGCAGTTGAGTACCAAGCAATTGGTGTGTAAGGAACTTCAGGTAGACATTGCTAGAAGTGGTGAATGTTCATCTCAGGAAGACATTGCTAGAAGTGGTGAATGTTCATCTCAGAAAGTCGAACCTCATAAAGGAGGTAAAAGACTGCAATATGTGACAAGTTTGTGCTGGAAAAAAAACAACTTGTCCAACTCATATTGGCACAGAAAACCAGGTGCAAAATTGGTGTACATGCTGAATTACTCATGAACATCAATGAAGGGATGTAAACAAACCTGCACTGTTGTCATGTCGTGTAGGAAGAGAAAAACAGAGGTATACATGTTTATATACATACACGTACAGAAACCTTCTTGTTTTCCATTGAGGGCTTATATCCCCCAATATTTGACTATTTTCTTTCATCAGTACATGGTGATTGCTTATAAGCTCTCAGCTTATGGAATATTATTTACAGAATTGTCACTCTTCACTGCTTCTCAGATTACTGTAGAAAATGCGCATGCTTGTTTGTTTAATAACACAGCTCTATGAAATTATAGTTCATAAATCTAATAAAAACAAGCAAGTGGTTACATTAGTGTAATGGCAGCACACTTATTGCAAATATATAGAGGTGTTAGTTCAAGTCCCCTGCATATGGAAAACCCACTTTTTTCCGTTAAGGGCTTATATGCCCCAATATTGGACTATTTTCTTTACATGGTGATAGCTTATAAGCTTATAAAATATTATTATTTACAGAATATATAATTAATAAGGTGCTAAAAGAGAATGACTCTCCCCAGACACAATAAAATATGCTTCAACACACGAATTCACATAAAGAATCTTGCAAACCAAATACAAAAGCGAAATACACGCACACACACATACACACACAATGGGCATCTACACTTTTTCCATTTACCAAATTCACTTATAAGGATTAGTTGGCTCAAGGCTTTGATAGAAGACACTTGCCCAAAGTGCCTCACAGTGTTACCCAAAACTACATGGTTGCAAAGTAAGTTGCTTAACCACACAGCTATGCCTGATCTCTAAATTAAATAAGAATGCTTCTCTTTTATGTATTATCACAGTATTGCACCAGTGTGTAATATCTACATGTGTATATATATATATATATATATATATATATATATATATATATATATATATATATATATAAAGACACTTTTAATGCAAATAAAATCACCACAATTCATCCTATTACTGATGCATATTTCTCTTCTAAAATTGTACAAAAGCAACTTGTTTGCCTCAGATTGCCTCAAACCAGTTCTTTGTGAAGGTTTCAATGAATCACTATTTTCAATGCAACTCGCTTTCTTTTTAGAACTATTGTCTTGGTGGATCCATATAAATCAGTCAACAACCAACCATCTCCCATTCACTTCACATCACGAAGCTAGAACTAATCATTGGCCCTTAAGTGCCCCTTGGGGCATCAGAAATGTTTATAGCGTAATTAATGTAAGTGAAGATGTGTGTGGTGGTGTAATTAAAGTATGATTGAATGGTGGAGGTGTAATTATCTCTTACCTTTTTCCAATTTTTTAAACTTGTTTCAGTCATTGGATTAAGGCCATGCTACAACTGTTTTTGTTGAATGAATTGATCCTGGTG
The DNA here is from genome assembly GCF_046866305.1 of Octopus bimaculoides. NCBI lineage: Eukaryota > Metazoa > Mollusca > Cephalopoda > Octopoda > Octopodidae > Octopus > Octopus bimaculoides. Next base: position 68,128,177 of record NC_142938.1, on the reverse strand, counting down.
CTCTTTTTTTTTTTTTTTTTTTTTTTTTTCAGTCTGATACTTATTCTGTCAGTTTCTTTTGCTGAACCAATAAGTTTACAAAAGCATAAACAAACCAGCACTGGTTGTCACGTGGTGGGTGGGCAGACACAAACACAAAGATATATACACATGCGTGTGTGTTATATATATATATATATATATATATATATATATATATATATACATACACATAGATGTAAATATAACTACATATGATATTTGTGAACAAGTGCAGAAGGCTTTGTAAGTTACAGAGAGAAAGCTACTATGGGATTAGCTCATCAGTTTTCAGTCATTTGTATTTATAAATTGTCGCTTCAAATCAGAGAATAAAATATTATTATTAAATGTTATTATACAGTTATATATATTTATGTATGTGTATATATATATATACATATATATATATATATATATATATATATGTGTGTGTGATGGACTTCTTTCAGTTTTCATTTAAATTCACTCTCAAGGCTTTGGTTGTTGGCCAGGGCTATAGTAGAAGACACTTGCCTACAGTGCCCTGAAGTGGGACTGAGCCTGAATCCTTGTGGTTGGGAAGCAATCTTCTTACAATACAGCCATGCCTGCACCTAATGTAACATTCCTTTGCTGAGAATCGAACCCTGGGCTTCCTGGATGAAAGCCAGGAATCCTAACCACTGGATTAATGGAATGTGTTAAAATGTAGAGATAAGCAGTAAAGGAATCTAATAATTAGTAGTGGGATATTATTGTTTAATGAGAGGTGGTGGTCATCATGGGAAAGTAGATATGTTTATCCTTTTAATATCTAATACACCCAAGACTGCTTGTGTTAAAGTGTTTTGATTTTGATCAAAATATTATAGCAATATTAATGTTGAAGCTATCAATATATGAGTTGGCAAAAGGACCTGTACATGGTTACTTGATCTATTAGAAATGATAGCTACTGTCTTAAAGGAATAACTTATTAGATTATGTAGTCTTACATATATGTCTAAAAAAAAAAAAAAAAAAATGGGGTAATTACAGCTAGAAGGCTTTTAAAGAGAAGTCTCTTTGATCAGCATTGACATGAGTGGTGGTGGGGGGGGGGGGGGTTGAAACGACAAATGAATAAAGTTAGATTATATTTAAAATTAATACAAACACACAGTCTGCTCTTTATAGCTCTTCAGACTGATGGACATATAAGGTTAAGCAAACTTAGTTCTAATAACATCATTATTTTCTAAACTATTAATCACTTCTTTAGCATGTACATTTATTAAATAGTACCAACACTTGTACAAACTTGTACTAGCTTGTTATCTTCTACACTATATTTTGATCAGTTTGAACTTCAGTCATTAACAGGTGTCTTGTGGTGTACATAATAACTGACTGGATTTAAATAAGGTATCATTATTTCTGAGGAAGCAATAATAATGTTTTTATCGATAAAACTGCTCTACATTTGCCATTGGTTTATTAGGATAAAACTTTACTAAACATATTTCACTTAAATTGAATTCATCAAACTAGGTATTTGTGATTTATGTACATATCCAAGAATAAGATATCCAGTGACACTTGAGGATCAAACTGATTGAAATGTAAACATAGATATCCAGGAACAAGACACCTTATGGTGAATAGAGATGAAACAGCTCATTTTATACATTTAAACTTTGTTCTGATTATATTTTATCATCTTTCTAAATATTATATTAAACTAAAAAAAAACATTTTTTCCCTACCCAACACTATATATTGGGCATATTGGCAAGAAGTCATTGTAACCACTCTACTTAATTTTAAATTTTGTAGAAAATATCCATAGTAGAAGGAAGTTCTTATCTAGTATTATTGCTGATTGTGTCATCTTATTCCTTATTATTTCACTAGTTATTATTTGTGTGTGTGTTGTAATCAATTCACCCTAATTAATTTTACTAACTCTTTGTTTTTTGTTGTTGCATGTTGTGTCGCAATCTGTAAATTATGTGTATTTCTGAATATTTATTATTTTTTAATATTACATTTGATTTCCCTTATTTTTATTTCAATATTTTTCTTTTTCTTTTTCTCCCCCACACACTTAGGATTAAAGTATTCAAAATATATTTATCGGGAAACGATCATCCATAAATGAGAGATAGAGAATCCTAGTGATTAAAAATAATGGTATTGGTTATCATTTAACCCAGATAAGCCCTTATGTAGGAGACTCTGTGATCGAAAGCATTCTAGCCATGACCATTTTATATTTATTTAAGGCATTCTGTATCTAGGACTACATCAATTAATGTTAATGGATGTAGTTGTCTTTGATGTTGTAATGTCTAAGTACAAGGTTTGTAGTGATAGAAATTAATATTGCTCGTTAAAATTATTGAATTGAGTTACCGAGGTTGCTGCTAATCCAGTGAAGGAAGTTTCTACATGGTCACTTAAACTACTAAAAATAGCTGTCAAGCCTCATCTTAAAAGGGCATAGCAGATGTAGTGTTAGATGTGCTGTCTGAAATAAAAGATGTGACATCATTGGATGGAACTTCTTTGATTATAGGCCTGTTTTGTTGGCACTCCGTCACTTACAACGTCAAGGGTTCCAGTTGATCCGATCAACGGAACAGCCTGCTCGTTAAATTAACATGCAAGTGGCTGAGCACTCCACAGACACGTGTACCCTTAACGTAGTTCTCGGGGATATTCAGCGTGACACAGTGTGACAAGGCTGACCCTTTGAATTACAGGCACAACAGAAACAAGAAGTAAGAGTGAGAGAAAGTTGTGGTGGAAGAGTACAGCAGGGTTCACCACCATCCCCTGCCGGAGCCTCGTGGAACTTTAGGTGTTTTCGCTCAATAAACACTCACAACGCCCGGTCTGGGAGTCGAAACCGCGATCCTATGACCACGAGTCCGCTGCCCTAACCACTGGGCCATTGCGCCTCCATAGGCCTGTTTAATCATGGCAAAACAACAAAAAGAACAGCAGCTGCTACTCCTCACTCAAGTTCAAACAGCATATACTACATTGGTGTTTCTTTAACTGTGATGTATACCTAGCAAGCTCATTTGTTATGCTGCACTGGGAAAACATATATGGAACTGATTTGCTTCTTGTAAGATGTTGCATTAACACAACTAATGATAATTAATCAACAAACTATTAATCCTCTTAAATATGTAATATGAATCTTCAACTTCAATCTGAAGTTATTTCAAAAATCTGCAAACATAAATCTTAAAATATATAATCAGGTAACTAACCACCATCTCCTCTAAAATTAATTTCAGGGTGGCACAGATGGTAATGTGCTGAACAGTAATTAATTTCGTTGATTAATGACCAAGTTCAAGTCCTGTCAGTCAGCTTTGGCATTGCATTTTATCCCATTGTTGGTTTGCAGCAAATGTTTACTATATTCAGTTCAATAGACTACAACTGTTCCAACATGTCATGTGTGTGTGTTTAGGTACAAATTATATTATGCAATAGAAATTTATGCAGGGTCAAAGGGTCACCAACTGACTTGAGTATGCCAAAACCTGAGTAACAGGGTGGGCAGAGACAACAACAGGATTATTCACTTAGTATATATATATAGGAGGTGAGTGTGTGCGTGTGCAGATTTGAGTAATAGTATGTCTATTTGTTATTTATAAAACAGCTGCTATATGTGTACCAGGATCTGTAACACGGTATGTATAGTGGACCTTAAGTATGTATGTTTAACACACATAGTCTATAATGACAGCCAAGTGAAAAATACTTGTGAAGATGAACCTGATAATCTTTGGGTTTCTATTAATGTTGAGGGAGTATTTCACTAATTTTTCTTTTTACTTTTATTATTATTATTATTATTTTAATATGAGTAAGATGCCAGAGTAGTAGAGATAGAGCACTAAGTTAGCAGTATTTAGTTACATCTCCTTATGTTCTGAGTTCAAATTTTATCACTGTCAAGTTTGTCTTCCACCATCCTGAAGGAGCCAATAGAATAAGAACCAACCATACATTAGAGTAAATTCAACTGGCTGTATCTCTCCTCCTGTGGAGGCGCAATGGCCCAGTGGTTAGGGCAGCAGACTCATGGTCATAGGATCGCGGTTTCGATTCCCAGACCGGGCGTTGTGAGTGTTTATTGAGCGAAAACACCTAAAGCTCCACGAGGCTCTGGCAGGGGATGGTGGCGAACCCTGCTGTACTCTTTCACCACAACTTTCTCTCACTCTTACTTCCTGTTTCTGTTGCGCCTGTAATGCAAAAGGGTCAGCTTTGTCACACAGTGTCACGCTGAATATCCCCGAGAACTACGTTAAGGGTACACGTGTCTGTGGAGTGCTCAACCACTTGCACGTTAATTTCACGAGCAGGCTGTTCCGTTGATTGGATCAACTGGAACCCTCGACGTCGTAAGTGACGGAGTGCCGACATATCTCTCCCCCACATGTCAATGCAGGAATTCAGAGAGGGAAAGATCTCATCATCCTTGCAGATCCTCTCAGACTGATGATATCAATGTAATTCAACTCCAGCCCTTATGATTGCTGTTGTGTAGCCCTGGTAAGCTAAGCATTTAAACTGGATATATCATGCTAAAATATTCTACTTGTTTTATGTTTTAACTGGCCAGATTCAGCCTCTCACACCAACCCTACAGTATCCTTCTAAAAATAAATGATCACATCATTGAACCTTGAAGCCACAAAATAATGCATGATTAATTCAGAATGATGTGAATAAATAAGCGTTACATTTGACACACAAGTAGCAGATTGTATACCTTGGAACGATGTACTGGGCCAGGGTCCCTGATGAACCCATGTGTTGATCTGGGTCATATTAGAGCAATACCTTTGTGTTTTTATTGTCTTTATTGTGAGTGGCATTTAGGTCAAAAAACTTGTTTTATCTTCCAGGCTAGTCCTGATTGTGCTTAACTTATAGTCAAAGATATTCTCTTTGTAACCATTCCATCTTTTATTGTGATATAAAATATATGTAGGCCAACATTAATTCAATATAGCCTTCTTTTCTTAAGGCAGTAGATATAATTTGAGGGTTATTTAACTGTTATTTCTGGCAAAGCAACAGTAGGGAGTTATAATTGCTAATGGAAGTAGAAGTTCCTTATCACATGTATATCTTTCTATACATTACACATTAGTGCTTTAATAAAGTGGAGATTTCAGAGTAAATTTGATACTGATCTATGATAATGATGATATTGATATACGATAGTGAGGCTAGACATGTTAGACAGTTGCTTAATAATGGTAATTTATCACAAAATATCAATAGAATCTTAATTCTAGCTATAGCAGTTTCATAGCTTTTTTATTATGCTCTTCGCCATTTTCTCTTACGTTGCAAGACCTTCCACACAATTTTATCAACTTTTTGGAATTAGTTCATCATGCCAGTCCTCAGTAATACTCAAATTTCAAAGGGTTTCTAGCTAAGTCCTTAGACATTTGTCTCCATCTACAACAGAAAGATATTCTTACTACAGTTATTTATATAAAAAATAAATTGCAAAATTCTGCATTTATATATTTAGATGGAAGTTATTATTGAACACTATTTCTTATTAGCTATCTTTGTTCTATTAATCTCTCATCTCTTGTTTCTGGCTACAGTATTTCCTTCACTTTATTTGATTGTCTCTCTCTCTCTCTCTCTCTCTCTCTCTCTCTCTCTCTCTCTCCCTCTCCCTCTCTCTCTCTCTCTCTATATATATATATATATATTTACATTGTATGCTTGTATAGGTTGGAGGGGTTACCATGCTCTAAGTCCTCCTTTGGAGTTACTTCCTTACTAGACAGTCACTAGCCTGTTCCATTTTTGGAATAGTTATATAATTTTCTTCATCATTTAATGTTCGCTTTTCAATGCTTTCCTGGTCCAGACAGAATTTGTTGTGGCAGATTTCCTATGACTGGCTACCCATCTTGTTGCCAACCACCACGAGTTCCCAAGTAGGGCAATACTTCCCTATGACCACATATTTTTCTCTCACAGAGCACTGGAAATGAAGAACCTTTGCTTGTACGCTGTTGACAATGCTCATTTACAGCCACCATGTGATGCCTAGACAAGGGCACACACACACACACACACACACACACACACACACACACACACACACACACACACACACACACACACACACACACACGGGCACACACACACACACACACACACACACACACACTAGGTTTCTTTCAGTTTCCTTCACTCACAAGGTTTTCATTGACCTGAGGCTATAGTTGAAGACACTTGCCCAAGGTACCACACAGTGGGGTTGAACCTGAGACAACATGGTTGGGCAACAAGCGTCCCTCTCACATCCAAAAATACACACACTTTTTTCAGGATTAAACTTGGAACTAATATTTAGATTTTAGTTAGAATGCTGAATATTCTTGTTATCCATGATGCCATGATCCCTGTGGTAGAAATATCTCTGAGTCCAAGAGTATGTGTACATGTATCATTTTACCTAAAGATGGTAGAATACTGTTGTTGGCACTCTGTCGCTTACGACGTCAAGGGTTCCAGTTGATCCGATCAACGGAACAGCCTGCTCATGAAATTAACGTGTAAGTGGCTGAGCACTCCACAGACACGTGTACCCTTAACGTAGTTCTCGGGGATATTCAGCGTGACACAGTGTGACAAGGCTGACCCTTTGAATTACAGGTACAACAGAAACAGGAAGATAGAGTGAGAGAAAGTTGTGGTGAAAGAGTACAGCAGGGTTCGACACCATCCCCTGCCGGAGCCTCGTGGAGCTTTAGGTGTTTTCGCTCAATAAATACTCACAACACTCGGTCTGGGAATCAAAACCGCGAGTCCGCTGCCATAACCACTGGGCCATTGTGCCTCCACGGTAGAATATATAATCAGTTAAAAACTATAAAGATAATATCTTTACTGTTACGTTTAACTATTTTATAAAATAGTCAAAAGCAGTTGAGTGTCCATGATCATTATAAGCCCCTCTCAGATTGTTAGGTTTGTCGTTCAGCTCTTACATCTGTAGGTAATGTGTGTAGAGAAAAGGGCAGACTGAGGGTTGTTTGAGTACTCAGACAACGAAGACGATGGAGGCAGGAGAGATAGATGAGCTTTGAGTTGAGACAGTTTAATGATAATTCAGAGAAATATATTTTTATGTAGTCACTATAGAAGGAAGAGAAAGGAGACAGTATGTGTGTGAACAAGTCAAAATCAAAACCATTATTACTACTCTGGAATATTCTAATCTGAGAGAGACAGTAAAACACTTTTCAGAACTATGCAGAACGATGGAAGAATAACATTAATGCAAATGACAATTGTACCAGCAGCATTTCCATGTTGACAGTATGGGATTTAGGTTGTAGATAGAATAAAACAGTAAACGCTTCCATAGGGAATATTTGTTATTTTTCTGGCATTTGGTGTCTTTGAAAAGCTTTTTAGTATTCAGATGATTTTTATTTTTGTTCTGTTGTTCTTGTCATATTGTCAGTTCGTTTTTATTTATTTATTTTTTCTTCTGTTTTCAAGGCTATAGTTTATTCCACTTAGTAATTGTTGATGGATTGGCATGCTGTATACTATCACTATCTACATATTCCCTCACTATACTGATCAATGTATGGGCCTGGTGTTTGAGAATCACTGTGTCAGAATATATTTCTAAATTTCTTTTTACTTTTTCTTTCATGTATATCTTAGGAATGCTCAATAGTATACTTACTACTGCAGATGATGATGTACCAGTTTGAGAGCTGACAAGAACAAACTGTGCAGCTACAGACCCCTTTGAATTCCTTGTCAGAAGCATTCCCGGTCATCTAATACATTCTCATTTCAATAACTCCAAAATAAAATCCTTATATAAATGATATATACAAGTTATTATACATCATTTATTTTCCAGGCTGGCATAAGTTGGACATTTTGATGGGATCCGACAAGCCTGCTGGGCTGTGTCAAACTCTAGTGTCAGCTTTGGTATGTTTTCTACAGCTGGATGCCCTTCCTAATGCCAATCACTTCAGTGTGTACTGAGGACTTTTTTTTCTTTTTCTGTCACTGACTCTGGTATGGTTACCAAGTAACTTGCAAGACAGAAAATGAACAGAAAAATGCCCCTTCAATAAAGTATATGTGGTGGTGGGGATTTTTTGAGTGAGTGGTATGAAAATAACATTATAGTAAGTTTCATCGTTCTAATTTGTTTTTTATGCTGGTAAGAGTTGGACAGATGTAACAGTATCTCACTTGCTACCTTCATCATGTGGCAGGCACAGAATAGAGAAAAACTAGCAAACTCTGTTGCATATCTTAATATTTTGGCATGGTTTCCATGCTGGATACCTTACAATGTCAAATAGGTGCATTGTATTGTGCCACCAGCACTAGAAAAGTTGTTCCTGACAAAACTCAAGAATCTCCTCTAGCCAGTATTGTGTCCATTTGTTCTGTCCTTATCGATGTGACTCTTACAACTGGATGTTCTTCCTATCACAAACTACATATACTACGATACAGCAAGTTTTAAGTAATATTTTGTTATGTAATAAGTCTAAGTTTAACAAATTATAAACACTTTGTTTACATATTATATATTTAATGTTTTATAATGCATTTTTTTTTTTTTTGTGTGTAAATGGGTTTTGTCTTAAATTCAAGAAATATGGATTAGTAGTCCTATACACAGCCTTCTAGTTTGCCGAGACAGTTGACACTTCACTTTCAATGATGTTTTTATATTCTTATATAAAATAAAAAATCTCTGTTAACCTGACAGTATAACTATTAGTCTAATGTAAGTCTGGAGAGGAATTAACTGATGTTGTTGCTAGGAATGTGACACAGGAAAATATCAAGACAAAGGCTTTAATGCTATGACAGAGATGATAAAAATATTAAGTAGCTTACTACTGAAAGTAGTTCAGTATTAGTTCTTATAGTTTTAGTGAAAGTTTAAAATAATCTGTTTATTGAAACTTTTTCATATGTTCAATGTTCTTAAACTTAACATCTGCCTTTTCCTCTCTCTCTCTCTCTCTCTCTCCGCACACTATTTATCTACATTGGACTCGCAATCACACTCTTCCCCTTCTTTATTTCCCATCTTAGTCGTAAGCCTACATGTGGTGTCACTATTTTTCAAGATAATCAGTTTTTGTTTGGTGTGCATCAATTTTCCTGTGTATCGTCATTCAAACTTGTTACCATAAACCATTAATCTTTGTCAAACTCCATACCAACTCATTACTCTCACTCCCCCCCCTCCATCTCTTTTAACTTGCTCTCTTTGTCATGCATCTGTTTTGGTATCTTTGACATTGTATTCACTCTGTTATCCAAGAAACTCGTAACTCTTCACATAAGAGGTTAGCTTCTTATCCAAGGGAACACTACTGCTCTCCTACAGCTTTCAGACTAAAGAGACAAAAACAAAAAAAGTGTGGTTGAGAAGTTTGTTTCTCAACCACATGGTTTTTGTAATCCTGCTGCATGGAACACTGGGCAGATATCTTGTATTATAGCCTCAGGCTGACCAAAGTCTTATGAATGGATTTGGTAGATGGAAACTAAAAGAAACTTGTTGTGCATGTTCGTGTGTGTGTGTGTGTGTGTGTGTGTGTGTGTATTAATATGTATATATGTGTGTATTTGTGTCTCCATGTCTTGACATTGTATGGTAGTTGTAAATGAGGATCATCATTATACAAGTAGTGTCCTCTATTTCCAACCTGCCATGAAAACATGACTGGCTATAGAGAAATATTACCTTGCTTGGAAACAGGTGAGGGCTGGCGACAGGAAGAGCATCCAGCCATTAAAAAGTCTGTTTCAACAAATTCTGCCTGACCCATTGCAAGCATGGAAAAGTAGACCTTACAACAATGTTGACGTTCTATTCAGTCTCAATATTTTCTTTTCTCGAGCAGTATTTTGGCAGAATTGTTTTTGTCGGGCAAAATGCCTTGTGGTATTTGTATTTAGTTACAGCCCTTTTTGTTCCTAGTTAAAACCCTGCCAAGGTCAACTTTACCTTTTATCCTTCTGGGATCAATAAAATAAATTACCAGTCAAGTACTGTGTTGATTTAATCTATTATGCTCCCCCACCTGCCAAAAAGAAAAACAAAAAAACCTCAATTGTGGCTGTCTCCCAATGTTTGAAATCAATATTTTAATATCGCTATTAGTTGTTGTGTCTGTATTGTTTCATCTAACCATTGTAAACATTGCACATTTGATGTGGCTTGTTGTTAATATCATGCTATTATGTCGATGTGATTATAAAGCAATGAACTTCTGTGTTGAATATATTCTATAAACATGAATAATATATATATACACTTTCTACTTATTGATGAAATTGTTTTCAATCATAACTTTCGAAACTTCATCTATGTCAAATTTATTTCTATCAATATATATATATATATATATATATATATATATATATATATATAATCTTTTATCTTTTACTTGCTTCAGTCAGTGTGTGGCCATGCTAGGGCATTGCCTTGAATTTTTAGTAGTGAATCTACCCCAGTACATATATTTTTTTTTAAGCCTGGTTCTTTGCTGAACTGCTAAGTTACAAGAACGTAAACACACCAACACTGTATCAGTGTTTGTCCCCCACAACTACTTGACATTCAAAGACACACGCACCCACATATATGACAGGCTTCTTTCAGTTTCCCCCTTACCAAATCCATTCACACAGCTTTGGTCAGTGCAAGGCTGTAGTAGAAGACACTTGCCCAAGGTGGTATGCAGTGGGATTGAACCTGGAACCATGTGGTTGGGAAGCAAACTTCTTACCACACAGCTTTGCCTGTGCTTTTATCTTTAATAATCTGTTTTAGTCATTGGATTGCAGTCATGCGGGGTGCACTACCTTGAAGGGTTTAGTTGAACAAATCAATTCCAGTACTTATTGTCAGTTTCTTTTGCCGAACTGCTCAGTTATAGGGATCTAAACAAACCAACACTGTTTGTTAACCAGTCTTGGGGGACAGATGCACACACACACACACACACACACACACACACTCACACTTATACATGCAACAGGGTTCCTTACAGTTTTTGTCAAGTAAATTCACACACAAAGGCATTGGTTGCTCGAGGGCTATAGCAGAAGACATCTGTCCAAGGTGCCACAAAATGAGACTGAACTCAAAACCATGTGGTTGCAAAGCAAGCTTCTTAACCACACAACCATATCTGCACCTACATGCATACTTTAAATCATTATTGTTATTATAAATAGGGTTGTGGAAACACATATTCATAGTGATTGAACAAAATTCAGTGCAAAATTTAGCTGCATTCATTTGTGTAGAACTTGTCTGAGTTGACTTTATCATTCATATTTCCAAGGTTGATAAAATAAACATCAATCAAGTGTTGTACATAATCTAATTTGATTACAACCTTAAATTAAAATTCGTTGTCATGTACCTGTGTTAGAAATTAGTATTAAGGCGGTGAGCTGGCAAAATTGTTACTGCACCAGGCAAAATGCTTGGTGATATTTCATCCATCTTTATGTTCAAAGTTCAAATTCTGCTGAGGTCGATTTTTGCCTTTCATCCTTCAGGGAAGGATAAAATAATTACCAATTGAACATTGGGGGCGGGGGGGGGGGGGGTCGATGTAATCGACTTAAACCCTCCCCTGACATTGTTGGCCTTGTTCCAAAATTTGAAACCATTATTATTATTATTATTATTATTAAGGTAGCAAGCTTGCAGAATTGTTACCGTATCAGACAAAATGCTAAGCAGTATCTCTTCCTGCACCTTGTTCTAAGTTTAAATTCTGCTAAAGATGACTTTGCCTTTCATTCTTTCAGGATTGATAAAATAAACTATCAGCAAAGTACTGAGGTCAATGTAATAGACTTGCCCCCTGCCCTGAAAATTGCTGGCCTTGTACCAAAATTAGAAAGAATTATTGTTATTAAGACTGCAAACTGGTAGAATCATTAGCACATTGAGAAAAATACTTAGCAGCATTTTTATTGCCTCTTTACATTCTGAGTTCAAATTCTACCAAAGCTGACTCTGCCTCTCATTTGTGGTCAATAAAACAAGTACCAGTTGAGCACTGGGGTCAATATAATCTGGCCTTGTGCCTATAGTAGAAAGAATTATTATTAAGGTGGCAATCTGGCTAAATCATTAGCATGCTGGACAAAATGCTCAAAATGCTTGGTAGCATTTTGTCTATCTACATGTTCTCAGTTCAAATTCTACTTAGATCAACATTGCCTTTCATCCTTTTGGATTCAATGAAATAAGTACCAGTTGAACACAAGGGTCGATATAATCGACTAGCCCCCTCCCCTCAAATTTCAGGCCTTGTGCCTATAGTAAAAAGGATTATTCTTATTTTATACTAGAGTGGCAGAAATGTTAAGGAACATATATTGTTTTAAATGTGTTTGCATTATAGCACTTTTTTTTTTGAGTTTAAATTTCTGTGAATTTGACATTGTGTTTTATGCTTTTAGCTTGAGAAAATAATTACCAGTATAGGCATTCGAGCTATGACCATCCCATCTTCTGTTGGTTATTGAGTATCTTGAACTACATTGTTAGTTATGCAATGTTATTACCTATTCAAATACATATCACTGCTTAGCGCTCCTATTTTGTAATTGCTAGTTATATGCAGATGTTGATTCAATCTGCTATACTCCCACCCTTACAAAGTTAGTAATTATAATGCAATTAGTATGACTAACAAATCTACCCATCTACGATGGAAGCATAAAATAAGGGAGGGAAATCATAACAGCAGTATGTATTGAGAAATGTGTAAATGGACTTGATAGATTACTGGGTGATGTCTTGGAGAAATCACATTATTATTGGTGATACAGCATTCTGTTGCAGCTATACAACATGTGTTTGTGACTAAGTGACATGTGATGACGATTCACTCCCAAACTGAAATAAGCTCCCGACCTCTGTATCATGAATGGTTATGTGAACCTCTCCTAACGAAAGTCAGATCTTCCTTTGACCCCTACATAAAAAGTATTAGGAAAAAAATGTTATTTAGATATACTTTTATTTTAGTTGTTTACACTATTTTACACTGTTTATACTCTTATAGATTCAAAGTTCACAAATTTCCTTATTTAAATTATAAATCATATTCCTTTCGATAATATCAATATTATTACAAAACTACTTTGTAGACGATATTTTCTGTTTGGTCGACACTAATTTTCAAGTTGCTGGAGTCCATTACTCTACTCATAGCAATGGACAACTGACCGTATGTAAACATTGGAGTGGGTAAAAATATACCTACATGATCTAAAGCCTGGCCCTGTGCCTTGTTTGCTGTGAATGCATGAGCGGAATTTTTAGGAATCTGCCCATCTATGATGGGAGATAAAGGGATAGTATTGCAAATCTAAACCCTCTATATTCATGGACTATATGGGGGTGGGTGGGAGGAATCCAGAGTTAATCCTTGTAGCTGGAATTTTAACAAAAAAATTTTCACCTTTTTTCCTAATTATGTCCTTCGTAACCCCGAAAAACATTGTGGCCTTTGGTCCAGCCGTTTGACCCTGAAGAGGGCACAGACAGACGGACATAATGCCCATTATCGTGAGATGATGATGATGACGATAATTTATTTGTTACAGAGACAACAGATCGGGAAACATTACAAACAATTTATTGTAGGCACAGACATGGCTGTGTTGGTAAGAAGCTTGCTTTGCAACTGTGTGGTTTCAGGTTCAGTACTATTGCACAGCACCTTGGGCATGTATCTTCTGCTTTAATTCTGAGCCAGCCAATACCTTGTGAATGAATTTTGTAGACAGGAACTGCATGGAAACCTGTTGTGTGTGTGTCCGTGTCCATCCCACCTGACACTTGACAAGTGGTTATTGCTTTGTTTAGACCCACATAACTTCACAGTTCAGCAAAAGAGAACAATAAAATGAATACAAGACTTTGAAAAAAGCATAAGTACTGAGGGCAATTTGTTCGACTAAAACCTTTCAAGACCATATCCCCCCAGCATAGCCATAGTCCAGTAAAAGATACAATATAATGAATCAAGATTAAACCTGGAGCTAAACAGCAACAACTATAGAACTTTATTATTATTACACATTATTAACTAAGTGCACTATATGTGAATGGGAATACTATTGATTTCTTTTGCCAAAGTTTTGTGGATTCTGTTTCTATATTGTTATACTTTATTATTGATATTGGCAGAATTGGTAAAGTGCAGAGTAAAACATTCTGCAGTATTTAGTTACATTCTTTCACAATCTGGGTTTAAATTTGCTGAAGTCGGCTGTGTTTAGGATTTAGTGGGAGCAATAAAATAAGTACCTAGGTAGACAGAAACTAAAAGAAGCCTGTATTATATGTATGTATGAGTGTGTCTCCTTATCCAGGCATTGCATGGTAGTATTTTTCAATGAATGTCACTGTCATACTTGCAATGTCATTCATTTCCAGTATTCTGCCAAAACGTGCCTGGCCATGGGAAATATCGCCATGCTCGGAAACAGGTGAGAGTTGGCAACAAGGGCATCTGATTGTAAAAAATGTACCTTAATAAACTCTACCTGATGCATGTGAGCATGGAAAAGTGGATGTTAATATTTTATATACTCTTTTTACTCTTTTACTTGTTTCAGTCAGTTGACTGCGGCCATGCTGGAGCACCGCCTTTATAGTCGAGCAAATCGACCCCAGAGCTTATTCTTTGTAAGCCTAGTACTTATTCTATCGGTCTTTTTTGCCGAACCGCTAAGTTACGGGTACGCAAATACACCATCGGTTGTCATGCAATGCTGGGAGAGACAAACGGACACACAAACATACACACACACACATATATATATATGATGGGCCTTTTCCAGTTTCCGTCTGCCAAATCCACTCACAAGGCTTTGGTCAGCCCGAGGCTATAGTACAAGACACTTACCCAAGGTGCCATGCAGTGGGACTGAACCTGGGACCATGTGGTTGGTAAGCAAGCTACTTACCACAACACACACACACACACATATGCTTCCCTTGTTAGTCATAATGATGAGTTGTTTTGACTTTCATTTCTAGTAATACTGGTGCTGATTAGTGCCCTTAGTCACTTGAATGGTGTCTCTATTTCTGCCTCTTGGTTGTAAATTGCAAATGAGCCACCTTTACTATATATATATATATATATATATATATATATATATATATATATAAGTCAGTAAATAGTGGGGTTGTATTAACCGCATGTGGAGAAATAATAGGAAAATGAAGAATAAGGCAGAATGCTAAACTGGAAGCATATTTTAATAAAGATTTCTAACCGGCTTTCATTGCGAAGCAAATTTTCAAGGAGAATGAAAATGTTTTTTACAAAGAAGTACAAAATGAAGAAAATAATATATAAAAAAAAATAATAAATAAAAAAATAACTATACCAATACATTATATTGTCTTTGAGCTTTTGAAGTTCAACGGTAATTCATGTATATAATGGTTGGCAAAATAAGGATGCATGAGAATTGAGAGTTGTGTTAGGTTTAAAAAAAGGGTTAAAAGTTTGTGTTAAGCAGGAAGTGTGGTGTCAAAACAGGAAGTGTGTGTAAGTGGAGACAAATTTTTTTAGTTGGAGTTTCGAACTCTATTTCAACAGGAAGTTTGTGTCTATAAACTCCCTGTTGAATAAGAGTTCAAAACTCCAACTAAAAACATTTGTCTCCCCTTACACACACTTCCTGTTTTGACACCACACTTCCTGCTTAACACAAACTTTTAACCCTTTTTTAAACCTAACACAACTCTCAATTCTCATGCATCCTTATTTTTCCAACCATTATATACATGGACTACCATTGAACTTCAAAAGCTCAAAGACAATATAATGTATTGGTGTATTTATTTTTTTATATATTATTTTCTTCATTTTGTAATTCTTTGTAAAAAACATTTTCATTCTCCTTCTTGAAAATTTGCTTTGCAATGAAAGCCGGTTAGAAATCTTTATTAAAATATGCTTCCAGTTTAGCATTCTGCCTTATTCTTTATTTTCCTATATACATTATTGTGTGTGTCTGTGTATATATTTAAGAATGAATATTACTGAATATTATTGAACACATAATTTTCATATTCCTTGCTTTAATGGTAAAGATACTGAATTTAGACGATCTATATAGATTGTTGTCATTGGTTTCATAAAGCTTATAATTTAGACTTTGTATGTAACTCATAGTCTGGTTCCGTGACAATTTTACTGAACTAGACCATCTGTGTAAAATAGAGTTTGATAAAGTTATTGTCTGTGTGACTCATTTTATATTGCAATATTTGTCAGAAGTTTGGTCATGTTCAACTTGGTTTAAATTGTCCTTTGATTTAATGCATCTCCATAAAAGTGATTGCTAGATATTGATTTCTAACATAGGCATATGGTCTTAAATTTGGAGAGGTATACTTGTTCGATTGTATTGCTTTTCTCCCCTGGTACTTAGAAGGATAAAAGACGAAGTTGATCCCATTAGGATTTGAACTCTGAATGTACAGCACCATAACTATCACAAGGCATTTTATCTGTTGCTTTGTTTTCTGGCTGTTTACTGCTATATCATTGCTAGATATTAAAAGCAGTTTAATTTGTGATATAAAAAGCAGTTTAACTTGTGATATTAAGAAATAGGTTAACTTGTAATATTAAAAGTATTTAACTCAATTCTGTCGTTTGTCAAGAGCCTTTCCCTCTGTCTTGTTTATTTAAGAAATATTTTATTAGCAACACATATATTCTGTAATATTTTCCCCCACTCTGTAACACTTTTCTTTTTACATTTTTAATTCTTGATGGACAGACAATCTTGTAAAATTAGGACGCTGACATGTTAGGAATGGCAAATAAAAATCTATTGCTACTTCACGCACATATTGATTTTTTTTTCCTAACTACAAAAAGTCACTATTATACAGTATTATGTAAATCAACATGTTTACTTTAACTAATTACTACTAGTCTTCATGAGTAAATGTGTTATTTGTTGTTTTGTGAAGATGCTACATATAATTTGATATCGGAATACAAATCAAATGCAATTTCAAAAATACAGTATCAGTTACAATCTAACTATGGTGGTCTCTAATCACTAATCTTATTTGATTTATTATTCTTGTAATATTTTTTGGGGTTGAAAATCATACTAGGTCATGCACTGAATGAATTGGTGGTTGGTTTATGGCTGTGGATCATTGAAGCTTTGTATTTTTTTTTACTAAGGATAGATATTCTTTTAGGCTACAGGGAATACAAAATTGCCGAGTAAAACTATTTGAGATACAAGTATGATCCAAAGTTACTGGAGATGAACATGGCTCGAATTCCAACTGTACATTTGCAGTAGATTCCCTTCTGATCATTTATATATATATCGCTCTCACTTCTTACTACAAATCTCCTCTTATTAATCTATTCCTCTACTATTACCATCTCCGATGAAGGGATACATTGGATTTTCCCTGAAACAGCTGTAAGACTTTATCCATAAAATATATTTCTAACTTTGCCATTGGTCTCTTTATCTTTTTCTCTCTTATATATATATATATATATATATATATATATATATATCATCATCATCATCGCTTAACGTCCGCTTTCCATGCTAGCATGGGTTGGACGACTTGACTGAGGACTGGTGGAACCGGATGGCAACACCAGGCTCTAATCTAAATTTTATATATATATATATATATATAGATATATATATATATAGATATATATATATATAGATATATATATATATAGATATATATATATATAGATATATTTCAAATGCTTGGGATTTTGGCTGATCCTTTCAGACTAGTAATGTAACCAATGCACAGCCTAAACACTTGCAGGTCATTTGTGTGGAAAATAGAGAACTAGTGTCCAGACTGCAACACTTGCATCTGCAAGGACGCCCAAGCTTAACTCTTTCCAGATTAAGTTTGTAGATAAAAGTTTAATAAGAATTGGAGTTTTGTGTAATCCCTGCAATAAAGAGTAAAAATAGTAATAAAAAAAACTGCAGTAAAATTGTAAATCAGAGAATTTGATGCGCCTCCTCCATTTTCAAGATTGCTGAATTCACTGAGGGACGAGGTAATGAGTAACTTAGCTATCAGTTACTAAGGTGGTTCGTTTGAAACAGTTGACTCATTTAATTATTTAGGCCAGGGGTGTATGGTTTTTTTCACAATATTATCCAAATATAGAATAGGTACTAAATTGTTAACATTTCGGCTGATATACCCTCCAGCCTTCATCAGGTGTCTTGGGGAAATTTCGAACCTGGGTTCTCATTCCTAAGGTAGTTTTCGGGCATATGGCATAGTGGTTAAGAGCGCGGGCTACTAACCCCAAGATTCCAAGTTCGATTCCAGGCAGTCACCTGAATAATAATAATAATAATAATAATAATATCGAAAAATACCTTAGGAATGAGAACCCAAGTTCGAAATTTCCCCAAGACACCTGATGAATGTTTCACATAACTGTCTGAATTGCGCTTGAGGCCCTGTTCAAAGATGTGAGGCAGTTTGACATCACTGTCACTAGAGACACAGCAAAAGATCATAACAGTTTTGGTGAACTTGTTTTCCATAATGTCTGTGTCACATCCAATAGATTTTACAGTGTTCACAGAGCATTGAACAGCAGTCATGACATTGGCATTTTGTTACTTAGCCCAAATCATCACGATGTAGATAAATCTTTTCCAGTATTCAGATGGCTTCCAGTCCTCCGTGTCAGCTCACTTTTTCTCAACTATAACTTTAATTTTTATGTTCTCCAACAACATTGACTGTTCACCAATACATCAAGCTGTTCCTGAAAAAAGGATACATAAAAATAAACTCATCAGATTTAACCTGAACACCCTGTATATACATAGTATGTCCTTGTGTCTACAGTTAGATGTACAACTGCTACTGGAAAGTTAAGAGCTCTATGTGGAACAGCATCATCCAATCTGCTTCCAGTATAGTGGTGTGGTTACTACTGTACTTAGCACAATTACTGGTTGTGATATACAGAGGAAATGTTGGAGAAATTATGATCAGCACATGTTTAGATCATTTTTTCCTTACATACATTTCACCATTGTGGCTATTTGCAATAAATGCATTGGATGTTGAGCCATAACAGATCAACAAGGGAACACTTTATTGCATTATGTTACACAAATCAAATACCTGTATGTGTGTGTGTGTGTGTGTGTGTGATGTACAAAATATTTCAACAAACGGATTTGAATTTTGGAATGGTTGTGGAACTAGTTAAGGGAAATATTAACATTTTTGATTGTAAAAATGATTTTTTTTTCTCTCCTAACTGAATCTGTCACAGGTTTGGCAAAATGTTGATGACATTTTCCAAGAATATCAGTGTAGAACATGGAAGTTTTGTAGTAGCTGGAGAAGGATGAAGCTGTTTATAATCCAGTGGAATGATAAAGGATTAATGTGAATTTGAGAAGAGGATTAAGGGCAAGGCAGCATTAAGGGAAGCGGAACAATAGAAGAATCAGCTAATGTGTGTAAAGGTGATAGTAGTGTCGCTGGTGTAGAATTAAAACAGAATGTTGATAAACTTAATATCAGAGATGGCTAAAAAAGAAATATAGGTGTTGGCTGGAAGTTGTCTCATAGTGGCAGAGAGAGAGAATGAGTGAGTGAGTGTATATACTCGAGTTTTTTCTCTTTTTTTTCTCCTGTTTTCAGTTGAGAAATTCTTATTGAAGGGTGAAAAAATGGAGAGAGAGAGAGAGACAAAAGAGCATACATGATTTTTCATGATTCATTTATTATTAATAGAGTAGTTGTGTATGGTTTCATTTTGCCTTTAAGGCCCATCAGCACAACTTAAGATTTTAAAGTTAGTCCTTCTAAAGTCATTTAAGAATTGAAATTAAAGGTGATCAATTTCTTTTTTTTTATGGTAGAGACTGGATGAGTGAGGGAGACAGAAAAAAACAAAACCTCTTGCGTGTTTCTTTAAAATATCTTGCATGTTATTTTGCTTTGCTTTTTTCACCCACCCCTTATTTTTTCTTATTAAGGCTCCAGTGTATTTACCCTGCATGATGGCCTTCCGTGTAGTCATATTTACATGTCTTTGCTACAGGTCTATGCAGCCCTTTAGTGTTTTTTATGGGTGCAAATTATTAATTTCTGGCTGTGTTCTCTTTTCTTTCATTCCATGAAACGATTTAGTTTGAAGAAAAAAATCCCCAAAATCTTAGAGGTTTATTTCAACTGATAACAAACTTGTAACTATTAGCCTCTAGTAGTAAATACAGGCATACCTCAACTTATGTTGCTTCAAGTTACTTCTTTTTCAACTTCACATAATTTTTCTTTTTTTTTTAATTATTATTAAAAAATGCATCAGCTTCAGTCGATTTATCTGACTTTACATTAGTCTCTGCAAACATATTTAAAAGCATAAAAATGTTTTTAAAAAAGTACTTAAAAACTACTACTGAAGTTGAAAATCAAGTAGAATACATAGGAAAATATGTACAAACCATTTATTAAAACAAATATAAGCTAATAAAATTTTGAAAATGCTTTTACGTTACGTTGTTTTTCGATTTAAGTCGCATGTATTGAAGTCAATTACAGACGTAAGTTGAGGTATGCTTGTATGTCTGTATCATTAACTCACTAAATGCACAAGGTGTCTTCTACTTCACCTCGTTAGCAGCTTGTCATTGCATTATCCACTAATGAAGAACTCTCAATCATTAGTCGCATTTAAAAATTCAAAAATAAAAATTTTTAAAATTAGTCACAAATCATGAGTTCTTTTGAAATTGTAGTCGTGATACTTGTTGAATTAATACTTAAGCTGCACATGGGTGGTGGCGGGGATCTCTTCGTTACCCCCAAGCAAGTTGATTTTGATGTATCTTTTATAAAAGGTAAAAAGCTGGAAAAAAAAATTTAAATTCCATCTATCATGACAAAGCAAATATATTTAATTCATTACTTAGATACAGGTATTAACGTTATAGTATATGGAGTGATTTCTCTTGAAAAAGACAGAATTTAAGAATATAATTCTATAAAATCTAAGCAAAAATACAAGCTGTCTGCAATAACCAGTATTAGCAGTGGTATCGCAGACATTTTCTATTTGGTATTCTACAAGCTTCAATGAATCACAGAAAACTGTTGACATCAGTAACATATTGTCTATTTGTCTGCTACTATGACATTTTAACGCATCATTTCTTACATAGAATTACAGAATTTTCTTTCCTTCACTTTCTGTCTCTCTCTTAGTTAAAGAGTCAGAGAGATAGGCAGAGCACTAAATACCTTCTTTTCTGTCTCCTGAGCCTCCTTTTAAAATAATAAAAAAGTCAACAACAAAGCCTATTTCTGGAATTTGCTTTATGCTTTAATCTTAAAATGGAATCTAAAAACCTCAGTATTTATTAGATGACAAAATTCAATGCATAAACTATTTTATCTTTTGTCTGTGTGTGTGTGTGTGTGTGTGTGTGTGTGGAGGGGACACACAGTCAACTTCATTTTCCAACAGAAATCTTTAATATATTACCAAAGACTTGATACAGGAAGTCTGTTTCATTTTCTTTTCTATCCTCAGATGACTTGTCTCAAAACTCTAAAAGATAAGAAATACCTTAAAAACCAGTATATGATAGTTTTCTATGCAAGAATTCTTGTGATCTAAATGAAAATCTCTTAGTTCATTTGTAGGTAATAGAAATGCTTCACAAAGTTCTTACAAACGCAGTATTCCTACTGTTTATTTATTCTTCTCATGTTTACCAAAGTCTGTTATCTTTTATAATTTAGTTGCGCTTGAGAATTGTATCTTGGAGACAGCATCAGTTTTGGTGATGTGATCTCTCTAAACAGATCTTTTTACATATTTCCTGGATTTGTTTTTGTAATTAAAAAAAAATTAAATTTACTGAAATAAATTTACATTTAAGAACATATTATGACTTATTGTGGAGGCAACAAGTGAACCTGAAATTAACCTGTTAGAACCTGTTAGAAATAGCAGCCAAATCTCCCTCAAAATACATCCTAGTGTTTTCCTAGAAACATTGCTGGAATAAAATATGCTGTCTCCACAGATAGAATGCCTTTGATTATATGTTTGCTCAGTCAAAGCCGAATTTAAACTGAATACCTTTGTGTGGAATGAATCTAGAGTAATACACCCCAAGTTTCTTAGCAAATAGCATAAGTAATAGCAATACAAGTTCCAAGCACAATTTCTTTACTAGTTTCTTTTAAATCTTGTAGTTTGTTAGGTCTAAGTTTAGTTTAACCATCATAAGCAAGACCATGCTGGAGCATTACCACTCTGATAAAAAAAACAAAACAAGATCTATGCTACAGTGACAATACTGCTTAACTTGCAAGTGGAGTTAATTTACTCACGAGCATTAGTTTAACATATGCTAAAGTATATCTTTAACAGTGTTCATTGTTTACCCTAGGGCAGATTTGATTCAGCTGACTTCTGATCAAAAGTGCTTAGCATACTAGTATAACCATCCTTTCATGAACTTCAGACATTGAATTATCTAGGATCACATTGCAAAAGTGTTCATTGCTTTTTTTTTTTTTTTAAGATGGCTGGATGTGATTTGAGGGAGATTTGGATACTATTTTTAGTAGGTCCAGGGATAATATAGAGGTTCTGTTAACATTTCTATATAGGAGGTCTGAGGTCTGTCTTGTATTGATCATAATTGAAGAAAAAGAATAATTTTTGACTCAATATGACATGGAAATGTTATGTTTAACTTTTTTATAGCACAAAACAGATATATCCACTCAAATTTTTTTTTTATCCTTAACTGTGGAAAGCAGTTTTAGATACTAATCTATCTTTTGTTGAGGAATGCCATGTTTGAAACTATTTTTTGTTGAGATATACCAAGTTTATTACGGCAGTGTGACTTGCAGAAAATATCAATTCTATTTTTTTCTTAGATATTTTGCATTATTACTGAAATGAGCATGAAAATTAGTTTCACACTGTCCATTTTGTCGAAATTTTTAATGGAGAGTTAGTAAATAATTTGGCACAATTAAAATGAATTTCTAGATTGCTTTTAGTTTAATTATGGGTGTAGGCATTGCTGTATAATTAGGAATCTCTCTTTGCAACCATGTGGTTTTGGGTTCAATTCCACTCCATGGCACCTTGGGCAGTATCTACCATAGGCTTGACCTGCGCAGTACCTCATTAGTGAATCTGATAAATGGAAACTGTGTAAAAGCCCATATATATGTATGTCTTTGTGTCTGGTTTTCTTGCCACTGCTTGATAACCAGTGTTGGTTTGTTTTATACTCTTGTAACCTAGCAGTTTGATGAAAGAATGATAGAATAAGTTCCAAGATTAACAAAGGAGTGAGAACTGGGATCAATCTATTTGACTAATAAAAAGAAAAAAAATTCTTCAAAGCAGTACTTGAGTATGGCTGCAATCCAAGTCTAATGACTGATACAAGTTGTTGGCACTCCGTTGCTTATGACGTCGAGGGTTCCAGTCAATCCGATCAACGGAACAGCCTGCTCGTGAAATTAACGTGCAAGTGGCTGAGCACTCCACAGACACGTGTACCCTTAACGTAGTTCTCGGGGATATTCAGCATGACATAGTGTGACAAGGCTGACCCTTTGAATTACAGGTACAACAGAAACAAGAAGAAAGAGTGAGAGAAAGTTGTGGTGGAAGAGTACAGCAGGGTTCGCCACCATCCCCTGCCGGAGCCTCGTGGAGCTTTAGGTGTTTTCGCTCAATAAACACTCACAACGCCCGGTCTGGGAATCGAAACCGCGATCCTATGACTGCGAGTCCGCTGCCCTAACCACTGGTCCATTGCGCCTCCACCGATACAAGTAACAGATAAAAACAAAAAAAAAAAACAGTCTAGCTGTTTCATTCAAAGGCATCCCCATCATCCTTGATCTTGTTTTTAAAACAATCTCCAGTTGTTTATCCTATGTTAAAAACTTCTTGGTTGTACCTCAATTTTCCTTGAGCTAACCACCTGACCGAATCATTAGAGATTCAAAATGCATGCAGTATTTAGTTCCAGCCTTTTACTTTCTGACTTCAGATCTTGCTGGGGTCATCTTTCCTTTTCAGCTTCTTGTAGTCAATAAAATAAAGTACTGATCCAGTATTGCGGTCAGTTTAATATTGCTATAAAGCATCTAGGAGATGTGAATAGAATTAGAATTGAAGACTCTAGGTCTTATTTATGGCACTGTTTGCTCTGTTACATACCATATCATACAATCTGATTCTATCCAATCATTCTTTCTCTCACAAACGGTATTTTGTGGCTTCTGTTTTCTTTCAGATTTACATCGTATTTCTGGTAGAATATACATAATCAATTCATCTCTTTTTAGCAATTGCTGTCCTTCGTACAGATTTGCATTTCTTAAGCACGCACTGATGTGCACGTATGCACATGCACAAACCCACACATGCATGCACCATGTACACACACCTATATATCATACAATCAGTCATATGTATGTTGGGAATGTTTCTTTTGTTATTGATAAGAATTGAGTTCTCTAAGCTTATCCAGGAAGCCATTATAGGAAGCTAGATAGCAATAACCCATCACAAATATTGAAGAATTGAGGCATTATATTGCTGTATGTAATGAATGTATATGGATTTGTTAACCCTTTTGTGATTTATGTTTCTATTGATTTTCAAAATTAGGATTGGAAGGGTTTATAATAAAATATCTATAATTTATTTATTTATTTACTGATATGTTAAAGCTAGCCTTTTAGGATGCAGCTTAAAAGGCTTTTACATAAATCTATGATGGAACTTCCCCTCCAGTTATCTTGTATATAATATTTCAGTGGCTGCTA
The DNA here is from genome assembly GCF_046866305.1 of Octopus bimaculoides. Lineage (NCBI taxonomy): Eukaryota > Metazoa > Mollusca > Cephalopoda > Octopoda > Octopodidae > Octopus > Octopus bimaculoides. Next base: position 68,103,195 of record NC_142938.1, on the reverse strand, counting down.
TTTATTTAGTCTCAGATCACCCCCTAATCAAGCTGGCACCAGAGCTCTGATCAAGCCCCAGAATCAGCTCTAATCACATTTTTAAAAAAATGTTCACGCTTAGTGTATTCTTGCTTTATTCAATGTAACCCCACCTCCTTTTTTTTTTTTTTGTATATAGATGTTAGGATGTTAGAGTATGATTTGAAGAAGGTTTGGCTGTTATTTCTAGTAAGTTGAATGAATGTGTAGTGCAGGCCTTGCCAATTCGAATTACATTGCGGGCCACTTTAATCATAGTTTTTTGAGGGCCGCTTGTATACTTTATGCACTAACGGTAAAATAATCAAATTACAGAATCAAGATTTTTTCATACTTTTCATTTGTTTAAAATTATAAAATTTTAGGCTATTGCTTTATTGCCATTTATAAATTTTTAATTTATTTCAAAACAAATGTTTTATATAAACCGTTTTATTTTGAAATTAAACAATACTTCAAGAAAGTATCAAGCAGGCCGCAAGATAAGACTGCGGGTTGCATGTGGCCCGTGGGCCTCAGGTTGGCCAACCTTAGTGTAGTAGCTCTCTCAATGGCTCCAGTTAGTAGAAGTTTTAATATAAATATGAAAACTAATACAAGCTTTTGGTAATCTGAGATCATGGGTTATCTCAAGTGGGTTGATATTGAGAATTATATTTATTATCAGTCTCATTGAAAAACCATTCTTTTACTGTTTGTTTACTCTGGAAGCCTACTGTAGATCGGGAGTTCCAACCCATAGCACTTCTTGACTGCAGTCCTAAATATCATTTTCTCAATACATACTAAAAAAATGTAGATATATATTCTTTGTTCTACTTTAAATGAGTCATACTGATAGGGCCTCTATACATACTTTTTATTTGTTTATTATTTCCTCCCCAAAATAAAGCAGTTGTTGTTTATCTATATTTCTTTTTCCAAAATTATTTTTCTAAGCACTAAACCTGTGGTCTTATCAATGACTATTTTCAAATGCTTTACATTTTCAACTGATTTCTCTGTTATGTTATATCTCTATAGCATGTGTGTGATAGTGGTTGACCTTTGTACTTTTTAGTCTTATTATATCCTTACTTTAGTATTACTATAGTAAACTGGCCCATGAATTTAGAAAAGCACTACATGACACCAAACTTAAAATCAAGATTGTAGAAAAATCAGGCAGATCTATCAAGTCACTTCTATGTAAGATATGTCCATTTAAAAAAAAAAAAAAGAAAGAAAAGAAAAATCACCTTGTACTGACAACAATAGCAGAAGTGTGCACAACCAGCCTGCTGATAAACTGTGAAACTAGAAAGTTGGAAAGACAATCTTAGGACACCACCATAACCTACATAAAGGGGATACAGCCTACAGCTTAATGTGAAAAGATTGTAGGATAGGTGAGAATTCAATGAAAAGAAGCAAACATCCTTATTCTATCAGCATGCCATACAGAAACAATGGGTGGAAAGAAATAAAGAATGTTGAAATAGGAATTCTTTCCAGACCCCCCCCCCCCAAAAAAAAAAACTAACATTAAGATAGCTTACAAAGACTATACAAATATAGGAAGCATATAACCTCACATACACACACACACATATGCTCACTATAAAGAATGAATAGTCCAGCAATACCTCCTCCCTGCAACCACCACTGTAGTAATACAAAAGTAAGGATACTATAAGATTAACAGCAACTAAGGTCAATCATCTCTCTCTCTTCTTTTCTTTCTCACTTTCTTTCTTTCTCTCTCTCTCTAACACACACATACACACATTCTTCATGATTGCAACAATTTTGACAAAAGGAAGCAAAATAAACAAATAATATCAATACTGTCTTGAGCTGGCATAGAGATGTAACACAACAGTAAATAAGATGTAACAAAACAGTAAAATCAGTTGAAAATGTAAAGCATTTGAAAATATATAACCAATGAAAAGGTCATAGATTTAATGTTTAGAAAAATAATTTCAATGAACAATTTTTTTTTTTTTTTTAAAGAAATATAGACAGAACAATTTTGGTTTTGAGATAACATTTTTAGTTCAATGTTCTTGCAAAACAAATTCTAAACATTCTTTGCTCCCTTCTTTATTAGTTCTTAATGAAAATATGAACTTTTGGGACTGCAACCATGGTTGAGAACCGCTTTGAAGGGTTTAGTTGATCAAATAAGCTCCAGTGCTTATGTTAAGTCTGGTATGTATTTTGTCAGTCTCGTTTTGCCAAATCGCTCAGTGATGAAGACTCTAACCAGTATCAATTATCAGTGTTACACACACACACACATGATTGGCTTCTGCAGAGTTTCTGTCACAAGACATTGGTAGGCCCAAGGCTATACAAGAAGACACTTATCCAAGTTGCCATGTAGTAGTGCTGAATCCAAAGCCACATGGTTGCAAACATAAGGTATCTAGGGGGACAATAACTCTAAATAAAACTGACAGCAGAAGAGACTTTCCAGTCCTGATAGACAACCTCTCTGGTGCTACCTGTATGTCAAAATACACCCAGTTAACTTCGTAAAATAGTTAGTTTTAGAAAGGGCATCTAGCCATATAAATCATGTCAAATAGCATGACAACATAGTCTTATCTTTGATGACTAAAACAAACTAAACAGCAACAAAGATAGATGGCTTCTTTTTTGTTTGTGTGTCGTGATGAATCACCATGACACATAATGTAGTGCTGTACAAGGACGGGTCCCTCTAACCCAGGGGTTCCCAGCTCGGGTCCACAGAAGCTTTAAGGAGGTCCACGAGTAAAAAATTGTAATTTGTGGGTCCAAATATAAATTTTGTTTACTAGGAGAGGTACCTGTATTTATTGAAACTTTCAAGATTTGTTTTTGGAATTTCTGTTGTGAATATAATGAAATTGTTTCATTGTTAGTTTTTGCTATCCTAGAGACAAATATTTTATTTCAAAAATTTACATGTGCCTATATGGGGTCCACAGATGATAAGATAGCTCTCAGGGGGTTCACGAGCAAAATAAGGTTGGGAACCACTGCTCTAACCCATGCCAACATGGGAAAAATAGATCCAACAAAAAAACAAAAGAAAAACGTATATTATGTACTATACTGTGAATATATTATGAGTAGGTATATCGTCTTTTGTTTCACACACACACTTTTGATCCATGGATGTTAGTTTGACAAAATATATTTTATTTTGTCTGAACCATGGGTGAACAAAATATATTTCGTTGGACTAACAATTATGGATCATATGTTTATTCACTCTCAGACTTATCTTTGAGTTTTTCATTCTAAGTGACATAACTTCTTTAAACTTGTCATCTCTTGAAATATATATATATAATAGTATTTTATAAGCTTAAAGCTTATAAGCGATCACTGTGAAATGCCTAAAAAAACTAATCTAATAATACGGCATATAAGCCCTCAACAGAAAACCTACCTTTTTTTGTCGAGGGCTTGTGTGCCCCACTATTAGACTATTTTCTTTAGTTGTTGCACGGTGATTGCTTATAAGCTTTAAGCTTATAAAATACTATTATTATTATTTACAGAATTGTAAAAATCGCTGCTAGGGATTATAATTTTGTATGATTTAATAGTTGTCGCTGTTTAGTTATGTATTCAGAAGTGGTTGTAATTTACTTATTGAATTTATTTATCGATTCGGTTGTACCTAGGGTAAATGTGTTTGAGAGTTGTGGTTTCTTTGGTTTGTTTGTTCCCAAACAACACTTATTTTAGTGCTGTTGACACCGCCAGATTGAATGGTACTGTCCAGGTGTCGAAACTATAATGATATCTGTGGGGCAGCTGATGATGGAGGTATGCTGGATTGATGGTGTGGCTGTTTTTGTATATGTGGAATAGTTATTATTATTCAGGTCACTACCTGGAATAAAACTTGGAATCTTGGGGTTAGTAGCCCGTGCTCTTAACCACTATGCCCTATGCCCATGGGCATGTGGAATAGGATTGTTGGTATGGCTGTGGAATAGTATTATAACACATCCTTTTGATATATATATATATATATATATATATATATATTAATGGGGAATGAAAATTTGAGACTAGCAATGATAGTACAATCTAAACAAGTAGGTGTTGAATACAAATCTACTGTCAGTGCAACTAAACCAAGATTTATGACACAAATGTAGCTGGTATATTGGCAGAAATCAATTCTGAAGCATCTACTCAAAAAGATGGGATTATCACAGCTGGACCAGTGGATCTAATGATTTTATATTCATTAGTCCATCTATCTATCTGTGGGCAATAAGCACATTCTTTTGGAATGTGATGTGTGCTAGATTTGTGTTAGAATGTGCTAAATATAAAATTTGAACATCTGCCACTGAGATGACTATTTTGCTAAGAAAATACGACATAGAACTAAAATAGAGAACACCTCCATGTTTATAATCAATAAGGTAGCTTTCAAGACAAACATATTACACCCAGTTCATGCATAGACAGGCATAGACATACAATTCCCAGATATAAAGGCAGACACGCATTCACACATGCATACAAAGGTACAAACCTGCTTAGAAGCAGACACACATACTCTCAGACAGATGCTTATGCATATATGTACAATTAGAAAAATATATGTAATTTAGTCAGGATGAAGGGGTCTATGCCAATGACTAAACAGACCTGCCAACACTGGTGGAAAGGTAGGTTATGTGGAGCCTGGAACGTATGATAAGAGTGATAGGAAGAGTTGATTGCGAGAAAAGGGGATGAACTTCAATGGACATGGTATGCAACTAGCTAATTCCAAAGAGCAGATGCCATTGTAATAATGGTAGAAAAGCAAGAAAACATTCTGGAAACAGCACACCCATAGACTACAGACTACCAATCAGTGGGGGAGCTTTTTGGAAGAAAATGGGTCCTTGTCGAGTATGCTTGTATGTGTAACAGCAGCAGCATTGTTACACATATAGGAATGTTATTCCATCGTGACTTTCATTTGACCACACACATGCACATTCTCACACTCTCTTATACACATTCTTATGCACTCACGCACACTCATGCAGTCTTGTGGCATTCTTATGCACTCTTGTGACATTCTTACGCACTCGTGCACATTCTTGCACACTCATGTACTCTTGACATTTTTGTGCACTCTTGTGACATTCTTACACACTCTTGTGCACATTCTTACGCACTCTTGCACACATTCTTACGTACTCTTGTGCACATTCTTATGCACTCTTGCGCACATTCTTACGTACTCTTGCACAACTTCTTACACACTCTTGTGCACATTCTTATGCACTCTTGCGCACATTCTTACGTACTCTTGCACAAATTCTTATGCACTCTTGTGCACATTCTTACACGCTCTTGTGCACATTATAATGCACGCTTGTACACATGCACTCGTGCACATTCTTACGCACTCTTGTGCATATTCTTGTGTACTCTTGTGCATATTCTTGTGCACACTCTTATGCACCCTGGCACACACTCTTATGCACTCTCACGCATGTTCTTACACTCATGCATGTCCTTATACACTCACGCACATTGCTATGCACTCTTGCACATTCTTACACTTGTCCACATTCCCATGCACTCTTGTCCACATTCTCATGCTCTCATGCACATTCTCACAAACATTCTGTCACACACACACACACACACACACACACACACACACACACACACACACACTCTTTCTCTCTCACACACACACACACACACACATACTTTGTGTTAATTTTCTAGATTAGTAAGAATGTATTTTGATCTTTCTTTCCTTCACCTTTTCTGTCTTTTTCTGTCTAATCTCTTGTCTGTAAATAAACTTTGTTTCAAATCACCATTTGTGTTTTCTTTAGCTCTTATAAAAACATGTCTTCTCATTGTCCTCTCTCTCTCACGCCCATTCATATAATATATACATGACAAATAAACCCAGTTGCATTCACACTTAAATTTGACCACTTTGTCACCCATCACCACCCCCCATCTACACCACTACTGTTGCTGCTTCTTTGAAACTTCCTTTTATTTCCATGAGAATGTTTGTTTACCATCCACAGATTGGAGAGTTGATGCTGGTGATTTTGGCTTGTTTAACACATTCAGGATTCACTTAGGAAAATGTAACTGCACTATATATATTACATACATATATTTGCATACATACTTATATGTATGTATGTATGTATTTTTTAAATTTATATTTTACCACTTTCAGCCTCTTCTTTCTGAACCATTTTATAGTTTCTCAGATCTGAGAGAATTACAGCATACATATTTATTGCTTAGCAACTAGAAAAGGAAGGGCAGCATCTTTGATTCATTTACAGAGCCTCCAAGTTTGGTAAAAAAGGGAGAAGGGAACCAGGTGTCATGATTTGCTGCAACAGTAGGAAACAGCACATCAAGTTATCAAGTTTTTTGTTAGCTTTAGGTTCTCCTGTGTTGCTCAGCGCATCGGGCAACAAGCTTCCTTTATTGGTGTCTGTCTGCTGCTATTCTTGCACATATGTTCCATCCAGTGTTGACTATCTCCAGATCATTTTGATATGTCCACTGCCTAGTGATCTTCAGCCTGTCCCTTTTATGCCTGCCATCGGGTGGTACCCAAGTCATGGTTGTTTTCAAGTGCTGTTGATTGGTTAGACTGATAGTGTTGCCATCCAGGTGGAATTGGCACTCTGCTACAATCTCTTGCTAAAAGGTGCTCAAGGGCCACTGCTGGTGCAAAACCAGGCAGTAGATTTTCAACCACCTATAACCAGTCTTAGTCTTTTATGCAGCTTTCATTTACCAAATTCCACTCACAGGCATGGCTTGACTTAAGGCTATGATAAAATACACTTAGCAAAGTGCTGTGCAGTGAAATTAAACCTGGTACCTTGAACTTGTGAAGTGAACTTCTTAACCATATGACATGCTTGTGTTTATAGGTATGTATGTGGTGGGATTAAGGATGTGTAAGTATATCAGTGAAATAAAGGTGTGTGTGATGAAATATAATTCCTAGAAACTAAGAAGACAAGAGATAATCTGTCAGAAGAGTTCAGAAAGTAATAAGATAAGAGCTATGAACTTTACTACTGTATCTATGAAGCGATATAAATGGAACCATCTGCAAAAGTGTACATATATAGGTGCAGGCATGGCTGTATGTTTAAGAAGCTTGCTTTGAAACCACATGGTTTTGAGTTCAGTTTCATTGTGTGGCACCTTGTGCAAGCATCTACTATAGCCCCAGATTGACCAATGCCTTGCGAGTGAATCTGGTAAATGGAAACTGTGGAAGCCCATTGTGCATATATATAGATATATCTACGTGTGTGTATCTTTATATGTGTTTGTCTCCACAACACACACCTCTTGACAACTGGCGTTGGTTTGTTTACATCACCATAACCTAATGGTTTGACAAGTGAGTCCACAAGAATAAATACCAGACTTAAAAATAAATATGGGGATCAATTTGCTTGGCTAAAACTCTTCAAGGCAATGCCCCAGCTACAGCCCAATGACTGAGACAAGTAAGAGATAAAAGATATACATTGCTTTTTTTTAATTATCCATTAAATAACACACGTATATATGTATTACCCAGTTGGTGAAGTCTGAGATATCCATAAGATATTTTGTAAGGTCTGAGTAAGTTAGAATGGTTCAGAAAGATATTGCTATGCATTGACAATTTGAATGGCTTTCTCTTTTTATTTACTAATTAGCAATTCTCTTCATATTTAATATCTGATAGCACAAGGTCACAAAGTTTGATTTCTAGGGCTAAAGTATAGTGAAATTCACCACAATCCCCACCACCTGTACTTAATTTTGAGGGGAAGCAGGCTATAGTTGATCTTAACCCCTTCCACCTCCTCATGATAGGAGCTGAGGGCTGACTTTTAGTACAAACATGGCTGCTCCAGCATGGCTGCAGTCAAATGACTAAAACAAGTAAAAGAGTGTGGTTAAGAAGCTTGCTTTGCAACCATGTGGTTTTGGGTTCAGTTCCACAGTGCAACACCTTGGGCATAGTTTCATTTGTGTATACTCCCAGGCCAACCAAAGCCTTGTGAGTGAATTTGGCAGATGAAAACTGTATAGAAGCCCATCATGCATGTGTATTGTCTGTTTGTCCCCACCTCTACTTGTCAACCAACTATAGTTGGATATTTGAACTCAGATTATAAAGAGCTAAAACAAATCCTACAACATATTTTGTCTGATGTTGTAGCAATTCTGTTCCATTGCTCTGAGACAATTTGTCTATAAACTGTGGAAAAACACTTCAAGTGTTTTTACCATTTGCACCAATTTGGTCAACAATTTAATAATTCTACTATAGACACAAAGGCCTGAAATTGTTGGGGAGGGGACAGTCGATTGTATCAACCCTAGTGCTAAACTGGTGCTCATTTTATTGATCCTGAATGGATGAAAGGCAAAGTTGACATTGGTGTAATGTGAACTCTGACTGTAAAGAGTCAGAAGAAATGTCACGAAGCACTTTGTTCAATGTGCTAGAGGTTCTGCCAGCTTGCTGTCTTATTTAATAATAAAAACACTTTAATAATAATAATAATTTTTTTTACTGCCACAAGGGAGACAAAAGGAAGCTATTATAAAGAGAAACTACAAAAGGGGAGGGGATTTATAATGACTTTGTAAGAAAAGAAAAAAATGTAAGCAAATTAAAATCCAAATAAAAGTGCTCCCTCTCAGTTGTGATCTGTCTCACAGATGCATATTTAGAATAGGTTCATTCTACTGCGGCAAACTCTCACCCACCTTCCAGTAAATTTACTGGATGATAGTACTTAGTACTTTCCGTTCTACTTTCATTTACCCCTTCAAGTGGTATTTGAAAACCAGCTGTTTTGATGGAAAGGGTAAGTCAATTACATCAACCCCAGTTCTTGGCTGGTTCTTAATTTTATCAATCTAGAAAAGATTAAAGGCAAAAGTTAACCTTAGCAGTATTTGAACTCGGGCCTCAAAGAGCTAAAAAAAACAAAAAAAAAAAACACTAAGCATTTTGTCTGATGTGCTAACGCTTCTGCCAGCTTGTCATCTTAATAATGATAATTCTTTCAAATTTTGGCACAAGGCCAGCAATTTTGAGCGGAGAGTGATTATATTGACCGTGGTACTTGACAGGTACTTTATTTTATTGACACCCCCTCAAAAAAAAAAAAAAAAAAAAAAGATGAAAAGCAAAGACTTAGGTGGAATTTGAGCTCAGACCATTAAAAGCTAGAAGAAATACTGCTAAGCATTTTGTCTGCTGTACTAATGGTTCTTCCAGCTTCCTGCCTTCTACCCTGTTATAATGATGATTTCAAATTTTGGCACAAGGCCAACAATTTCAGGGTAGGGCATAAGACAATTACATCAACCCCCGTCTCTCCCGAGTACTCAACTGGTATTTATTTCATTGACTTTGAAAGGATGAAAGGCAAAGTCGATCCAAGTGGCATTTGAACTCAAAACGTAAAGTTTGAAGAATGTTGCTAAGCATTTTGTCTGATGCAGTAACAATTCTACCAGCTTGCCACCTTATATACCGTATTTTAACGTGTATAGACCTTTGGAAATGGGCTGTGCGTGAGAAGACCCGGCAAGCCAAGTAAGATCGTTGCCAGTGCCCCTGGACTGGTTCTTGTGCGGGTGGCACATGAGATGCACCATTTTGAGCGTGGCCGTTGCCAGTACCGCCTGACTGGCTCCTGTAGGATTTTCGAGCGAGATCGTTGCCAGTGCCCCTGGACTGGCTTGTGCGGGTGGCACATAAAAGACACCATTTCGAGCGTGGCCGTTTTCGTGCGGGTGACACGTAAAAGCACCCACTACACTCTCTGAGTGGTTGGCGTTAGGAAGGGCATCCAGCTGTAGAAACTCTGCCAAATCAGACTGGAGCCTGGTGTTGCCATCCGGTTTCACCAGTCCTCAGTCAAATCGTCCAACCCATGCTAGCATGGAAAGCGGACGTTAAACGATGATGATGATGATGATGATGATGAAGGAACCCTTTTTTGTCAAAAATTAGGTTAAAAAAATATGGGAGTTTCTTGTATATGGATAGTATTATAATCACTTACAAAACCTTTTTTCCAAATTTTAAGACCCCAAAATTAGGTGGTACCTTATACAGGTTAAAATACGGTAATAATAATAATAGTTTCAAAGTTTGGCACATGGCCAGCAAGTTTGAGGCAGGGGGTAAGTTGATTGCATTGACCCCAGTGTTTCACTAGTGCTTATTTTATCGACCCCAAAAAGATGAAAGGCATACTAATGATTCTGCCAGCTTGGCATCTTAACTTAATGATGATAATATAAAGAAGTGATAAAATTACCAATAGTTTTTGTTATCTATTTTAATCATCATCATCATTTAATGTCCATTATCCATGCTGGCATGAGTTGGACGGTTTGGCTGGGCTGGTTAGCTGGAAGTCTGCACCAGGATCCAGTCTGATTTAGCATGGTTTTCTACAACTGGATGCCCTTCCTAATGCCATCCACTCTGAGAGTGTAATGGGTGCTTTTATGTGCCACTGGCATGACATTGGTATCTGCCATGACTGCAAATTTGCTTGGCTTGATGGGTCTTCTTATCAAGCGTAGCATAATGCCAGAGGTCTTGTTCATTGCCTCTGTGAGGCCCAACACTCAAAAGGAGCTTGGCCACTTTGCCTCATGGGGCCCAATGCTCGAAAAGAACTCAGTCACCTTGCCTCCGGGAGGCCTGTCCAAAAGAAACTCGTCCACTTCGTCTCCGTGAGATCAACATTGAAAATAGTTTTATTAGTAAAATTAATTTTTGTTGTTTTTGGTATCAGTTAAAACTTTGAGGAAACTTTTTCCCCCTATTCTACAAGTTTTAGACTGATCTCTCTCTCTCTCTCTATGAAAAACTTTGGTGCTTGCTATTACATTCTGCCGCTGCTACACTTATATTCCTTGCTTTGGGTATAGATTTTTTGAACATGAGTTAAATAACTTCTGATCAACAATGGACTATCATCATTAGCAACACTTATGCAGAAAAAAAATTAAATTTTTGGAAACTCACTGTTATTTTATTGGATTTACTTATAGAATACTTTTTTTTTTTTCTTTGAGGTTTTGAAAGAAGGGAAAAAATTTATTTCTTGAAATAATCCAGACATTTATCACCTTGCAAATGTTTCCCCTTTTTTATGTTATTGGCTGATGTGGATAGAGACAGCAAGTCTGCTTCATAAGGCAGTGCCCACCGTTTGCTAATTATTCTTTTTTTTTTTTTGTAAACAGTAGCTTTTTATTTTATTTTATTATTTATCTCTTTATGTTTATTTCCTTTTATGTTGTTTTTCGCTATAACTTCAAAGCATGATGAAGAAATTTTGCAAAACTTGTTAGGTATAATTTTTTTCTTTTTTTTTTTTTTTCAAAAATTATATTTCTGAAAAAAAAAGTAAAAAATAAAAAATTATATCTAAGCTTTATTTATTTATTTTTTTCCCATTTATTTTTCAAGATTTAATTTCCTAAATGCACAAAGACTACCTTTACAATGTCTTATTTTGTTCAATTAGTTGCTCTGTAAAAGTCTGTTTTGTATCTCAATGTATTTTTTACATTTTACATTTTTCATTGTAAAGCTTTAAATATTGTTTTAATTAGTTTATTTTGCATTTTGTTTGTTTTTTTTCTTTTATTAATTTCCATGCACTCCAAAGGATTTTCAATGAAAGGTATTTTTATTTGGCTCCTTAACACCTACGGATTTCTGTTCACTTCAGGTTCATCACAAGACTTGTTTTTAATTTAGGCAGTGGACAGTATTTAATTACACTCAACTGGTTAATTTTTGTGTGTTTGTTTGTTTGTGGTTGGTTTTTTCTTTTTCACAGAGTATTTCACTTATAATGTGACCAGATAACTTACATGTGTGTGTGTGTGTACACATGCGTGCGTGAGAAAGCTGTTAGATTTCACTTGTCATTGAATGTATTGTGCATGCATGTGTGTGTGCGTGAAAGAGAGATAGGGAGTAAGCTGTTAAAGTTGGTTATCATTGGATAGTGTTCATGTGAAAGAGACAGATAGAGGAAGAGAGGTCGTTGGATATAATGTACGAGTATGTGTGTGAGAGATGGAAATAGAGAGAGAGCTATTAAATTCAGTTATCATTGGATGAAATGTGTGTGTGTGATCTAAGTAACTGGTTGTCATTGGAAATGTGTATGTCTAGCAAAATGCAAATGTGTTACCGGATTTTAATGTGTAACTTATATGTCTTTGTTAATTAGTTGTAGCTTACTACAGTTGTGTCACTGGATGCAGGGTATATGTCTATATATGTGTGCATGCATGACTTTTAATTACTGTTTTGTGACAGGTTGTAGCGAAGCACCTGATGGAATGTCAGAACTATTAGTGATCGTTATCGTGTTGTAAGGAATGTTATTCGACCATATTTCATCACCATTTCTTGTTGATTGCTCCACCTCCTTTGCACTTCATCATCACTTGCCATAGTGCCAATTATAAACAAAGACAGCCAGGACAATAAACTATCGTCTTCATCTAAATTGCATGATCACAAGTATCACTATTGAAACCAGTTTGGTTTTCATCTTAAAGAAGTTTGCATGTTTATGGTTTAGACTGGTGAACAGTTCGTATATAGGAGTGTTGATCGCTACTAATCAATTTCATGTGTATTTCTTTTTTATTTAGATTTTTCACTTGCAGGAGGTTATTTTAGATTCTCTTATCTATCTATTCATCCATCTGTCTGTCCACCTCTGTCTATCCATATGTCTGTCTATTCATATTTCTATCTATCCACGTATCTGTTCATCTATCTTTCTACCTATCCATTCGTCTGTCTATCCACCTATCTATTCATCTGTCTGTCTGTCTATTCACCTATCCATTTGTCTATCTGTCTATCCAGTTATCCATTCGTCTGTTTGTCTATCTGTCTATCCGTGTATCCATTCGTCTGTTTGTCTATCTGTCTATCCGTGTATCCATTCGTCTGTTTGTCTATCTGTCTATCCGTGTATCCATTCGTCTGTTTGTCTATCTGTCTATCCATCTATCCTTTCGTCTGTTTGTCTGTCTTTTCGTTTATCAGTCTATCCATATATGCCTGTCATTTGTCTAATCTGTTTCAAACGAATATATCTATCTATTGATCTGTCTATCTATCTATCTAGCTATCTATCAATCACTTTATTTAATGATGAAGTCTGTTCATTCCTCCAGAAAGTGCTTCAGCTATCTGATCACCAAGATTACCTACTCATTAAATTATCATGGTTGGTTATTTTATAGACACTTGTACCCTTAATGAAATCCTCAGTCAGAATCAGAGTAACACTATATCTAGCAGATTCCTAATCCAATTTCCATTTGCTTGATTTTGCTCACTAAATTTGATCACCCTGAGGCTATAGTAGATAATTTGCTAAGTGCTGTTCAGCAGGATTGTGAAAGTGAACTGCATAAACCCCATTGCCGTGCACCCACATGTGTGCGTATATGTACATGTGTATATATGCATGTATGTATACATAGAACAGCTCTTTTATAAAATGTCACCTTGAAAACAAAGCTATCACTAATTTTTTAGAAGTATATAAAGAATTTTTTTTTTGTATATAGGCGTAGGAATGGTTGTGTGGTAAGTAGCTTACTTACCAACCACATGGTTCCGGGTTCAGTCCCACTGCGTGGCACCTTGGGCAAGTGTCTTCTACTATAGCTTCGGGCCGGCCAAAGCCCTGTGAGTGGATTTGGTAGACGGAAATTGAAAGAAGCGCGTTGTATATATATATATATATATATATATATATATGTGTGTTTGTGTGTCTGTGTTTGTCCCCCCAACATCGCTTGACAACCGATGCTGGTGTGTTTACGTCCCCGTAACTTAGCGGTTTGGCTAAAGAGACTGATAGAATAAGTACTAGGCTTACAAAGAATAAGTCCTGGGGTCAATTAGCTCGACACTAAAAGGCGGTGCTCCAGCATGGCCACAGTCAAATGACTGAAACAAGTAAAAGAGTAGTGTTAAAAACTACCCAAGGTGTCATGCAGTGGGATTGAACTTGGAACTTTTAACTTATGAAAGGAATTTCTTTACTATATAACCATACTTGTGTTTATAGGTGTGTGTGTGTGTGTGTGTGTGTGTGTGTGTGTGGTGAGAGGATGGATGTGTGGGTATGTCAGTGGGTATAATGGTGGTGGTCAGATTACACTCTCAAGACAGAATTTAGATGTATGTATTTGTTTCATTTTCCTTGGTCAAACAGACACTTACCATTTGTTTGTTGAGCGAGTCACTCACCACCTTAATTATTTTATCACTAAAATACTTGTCAAGATTGAAATTGTTTAAACTGTTTTTCTACTGACCTGCCCAACTTGGCCTTCAGTCCTCCTGTTACCATCCCATGCAAAATTGCCTGTATTAAAAAGCATTTCTATTTAACTCCTTAGCATTTAGATCACCTTTTTAAATATAGTGCTTATTTATTCACATTGCTTTCATTTAATCATGTATTATCTTGTAGCTTCAAGATTTGATTTGCTTAGTTTTAAAGTGACATTGTAGGTTAGGTGTAAGAAGGCAGATCTGACCAGTTTTAAATTAAAATGGGTTAAATATTTAAGCCAGATATGACTGTTTAAATGCTAAAGTGTTGACCCATTTGCGACTAGATTTTTAGCGAAATGCATTGTCTATCAGTGCCTGTGACCATTTACAAGGATTCCAAGACTAGTGGGAAGGAAGGAAGAAGATATCCTTTTCTACTCTAGGCACAAGGCCTGAAATTTTGGGGGAGGGGGCCAGTCAATTGGATTGACCCCAGTATGCAACTGGTACTTAATTTATCGACCCTGAAAGGATGAAAGGCAAAGTCAATCTCAATGGAAGGAGGATGTCCTCAAACCAGAGACATAGTCAGTATACTAGCAACCTAGTGGACTCTGCTAAGGACACTTATGGCACCAGGTGATGGTTTTAAACTGGGTAGCAGTCTGTAGCAGGATTTGAAGTTTGAACACAAATAGCTGGAAGAGATATAGCAAAGTATTCTGGCCCTACATTCATTCTTATAGTTTTGCCTGGACTGGTTACCTTTTTATCAAAGTTGACTTTGGCTGGATTTGAACTCAGAACCAGAGAGAGTGAGTCATTCATTAGTGTCAGATAGAAAACCTTGTGGTATTTGTTTTGACTAAATGTCATCAAATTCTTGATTATTTTCCAAATATCAGCAAACAACTGACTTCATCATTTTTAAGCTGCTAGCTGAGATATAAATTAACAAAAGGTACTTCAATGAAATTATAAAAGAAGGTTTCAATCTAAATATTGAATACTTGGTGCTACTTTGGTATGTAATCTACGTGTCATGAAATTGCTTTGGTATGCAATCTACACTTTATATTGTGATCTACAATAAAAGTTATACTCATCAAGAACAAGGAAAACACCTGTATCAGTTTCAAGAGAATGTCTGGTTAGAGAGTGTGATACACGAGTCTTAATAATAAATGTGTAAAATGTACAAAAATTTTGATCATTTTTTTTCTAGCTGATGTTCGTTCAATTCGCCCATAAAATTAGTAAACTTGTTTCAAATCTGCTTCATTTTAATCTTTTTAAATAAATGTATAAATATGTAAGAATGTTTTAAGTTATGATAAATTAATGAAACATGTAGATTGCATACTAAAGTAGAATTTGACTCTTGTAGATCACATACCAAAGCAGCACCGAATACTTTAAAACATAAGGTATTTCTTTTTCTTGGAAAACCAGTATCAAAAGGAAAGATTCACATATTTATTCATCTTAGGAGAGTAATTTCTCTATTATAACAGTGTATTCAACACACTCAGCTCATTGGTGCACAGCATTCTGGGATGCTGGTATTTTGACATGGGCTTTGTCAGCTGGAAGTAGCCAGAACTCTGAGCCTAGACAAAGCTGCAGGATTTGTCTTTACTTTCTGTAAACAAATTGTTTTCTGATTGGTGCTTATATCTACCAACCAAAGAAGAAAAAAATCATTATTTGCACCATTATACAGCGATATCTGGAAAGATTATTTATATATTTATTCTTAGCACGTCTAGACAGGTTCAGATGCAAAATATGCCAGTCACTGTAGTGTATGTTATTGGAGAATGACTTCTCCCTTTTATGACAGTTTGTTCAATACACCCAGCTCATTGGAACATAGCATTCTGAGACGGTGGTGTTTTGACATCTTGTATTTTGTCAGCCAGAAGTAGCTGGAACTCTGAGCCTTTAGGGTTAATTAGAAATTTTGGCTTAAATTTTATGAGATGAATGGTAAAGCATATTTTTATTTAAGCACTTTGTTTTTGTATTCTAAACGTTTACTTAATATAACAAATAGAAATCTTATATTTTGCTCAACCTTTCCGAATTTTTGATTTTGAAAATTTATTGTGATATTTATACTTATTAGAAAGTCATATGGACACAAAATGTATAGTGGAACACATACCCCAATTTATAGATTTTGCTTTCCAGCTTGATTATTGTAGCAGGTAATAAATGGAATTAACTCAAAATAAACAATTTTATAGTTAAGAAACCAATAAGAGAACTTTTATGTGATTGTTCAACCTGTTAGAAATATCAACCAAATTCTCTAAAATCACATCGTTACTGTCTTAACAAAGAAAGGACACACTGGACAATGTAATCCTAGATGTACAAAAAGATGTGGTGGTCATGGCTGGAACACCTTTGATCACATTTGCTCAATCAAGGTTGATCTGAGATAACAGCTTTTCATAGTACCCTTCTTCTAAATCAACTGGTGTAATTGGGTAGAATTCCATTGTTTGTAGTAAGAGAGTTTTAACCTTCTACAATATCCCATTTTCTCTAAATGTCAGTATCTTTTTCCTGATATTCTGATGTGGTTTCAGGCATGGCTGTGTGGTTAAGCATCCTGCTTTGCAACCACAGGGGTTTGGGTTCAGTCCTTTTTGTGCAGCACCTTGGGCGAGTGTCTTCTCCTATAGCCCCAGGATGACCAGTTCCTTGTGAGTGAATTAGGTAGATGGAAAACATGGAAGTCTGGTGTGTTTGTGTATCATTATGCTCTACCAATACTATTTGAGAACTGGTGTTTGTTCATTTACATCCCTGAAACCTGAAACCCGGTGGTTTGGTAAGAGACCAATAGAATAAATACTAGACTTAAGGATTATTTAAAAAAAAAAAAAAGAAAGAAAATCAGTTCTAGGGTCAATTTGTTTGACTAAAACCCTTCAAGGTGATGGCCCAGCATGGTCACAGCCAAATGAGAGAAACCAGTCAAACAAAAGATTAGCTGACTGTCTAATCTTCAATTTTCTTCAATTTCTACAAGTTCTCAAGTTAACAATTTTATTGTCATTCTTCATTATTGTCATTCTTCTAGGATGTTTACAACCACTCACCTTAACTTAAAAAATTTTTTTTTTTTAATCCTTTCCATTTTGGATTAATGTTAGCTTAGTATGGAAGTGTCTCATTTACAGTACACATCACTGCAATAACATCAATGTTGGTTTGTATGAATTAATTTTCTTTCATGAGACATACCAATTTATTTATTTAAAAAAATTTTTCTACTGTTCTTGCTTTCAACAATGCTACCTACCTAGATCTGTCGTTAGCTTTTTACCTGGTTTAAATACTCTTCTCAAACCATTGCCACTCATATTCATTGCACACTATTTCTCTTCCCTCTTTCTCTAAATTCTTCCACTCTCACTGCTATTCTATCTGTGTAAGAGGAATGTAATTTAAATGCATGCCAAAAGTAATGTTTAATCAATGGAAATAGGAATTATATACATGTGTGTGCATGTCTAGCATATATTTCCATATCATCTTCATATTAATAGTTATATTAAAATGAATATTCTCAGAACAGTGATGATCGTGATAATGACGATAGTTTCTCATTCAGTTTTCTGCAGTATTTACGAGTCGAGTAGGTTGGTTTTTTTTTTTTGTTTTTTTTTTTTTGTTAATGACACTCTTGAAAGCTTAAAAGGGAACATTTAAAGCTGATTGACTATCAATGTAATCGTTCCATCCCTCCCTGCTGCCCTACTGTCATTCTTTTTTTAACCCTCCACAGCCTATCAACATCTATTTCTATATACTACAGTAAATGTATTGCTATATATTTATTCCAAATGAACTCCTGGAATGTTCAGTAATCACTCTAGACATAATCACTTATCTCTCTCTCTCTCTCTCTCTCTCTCTCTCTTTCATATTTTTCTCTCGCTATCTATCTATCTATCATCTCTCTCTCTTTCTCTTTCTCTCTCTCCCTCTCTCTCTGGCTTTATTGTTATTGTTTATTATTGAAATGTTCTGTTGTCCTCATTTCTTTCAGGAAATGACTTTAAAAAAGAAGAAAACAAAAAAACACACACACAGACTCTAAAATATAATATTATTCATCACATTTACCATCTATACTGTTTTAAGACAGTTCCATTGGTAGATCTCAGTGATATAAATCAGTATTAGCTTTCAGCATGATTCTTTACATGATCATGCCACACACACGCACGCACACACACACACACACACACTGAGATATATATGCAAGCACCTTTACATACACATGCACACCTTGATTTTGTTTTTTTATCCTGTTTCAGTATTACCCCTGGATATATATTAATGATCATTTTCTAAACTATTTCTCATTTATGATTATGTGATTGTATCTCTTGTTATTAGTTTGCTATATCCTAAATCTACCACACCAACTAATGTATCTGAACAAGCCAAGGCATATTTTGTGCATAACTTGTACAGTGTGATTTGATCCCTAGCTACCAGTTTAACTAAGGCTACTGTATCCTATATCTAATTTGCCAAGTAACAGGATCTTAATGAGCCAAAGGAGCTTCTATATAACCAGTCTGCACAATATAACTGGCAAATTTTCTCAAGCAATGTCACTATTTTCTGTAAAATGCAGATCACCTGTTTTACAACCTGCTGTTGTAGCCTGTTCCACAATAAAGGTAGGATGCTCCACTCTCCTTGCCTACAACACCACCAGCACCAAAACACTCACTCAAACTGATTAGCTGCTTCAGTTTTATGAGTCTTCTTCAGCAGAGATGATTGGGGTCTCAACAATGATATCTATAGGTCAAATCTTGATTATATTAAAAATTAAAACTTCATAGTAGATTACTTATTAGAAATGTATCCAAGAAAGTGTTGTATACACATTTACCACAGATTTTGATAGGAAATATGGAGCTGTCTCATTTAATATTGATGCTTAACTTATGTACAAAGTTCCACATGTTTGTAGGAAGGAACATTGTTATATTGCCCATCCTTCAATCTGATGCTCTATCAATTTTAAGTCTATCCTTTACCTGTCCAAAGCAGTTTCATAAGTTTATCCCAAATGTCCATGCTTGTTTACAGAATTTTAGTTAGCCCTTCTTTCATCTGTTCTGAGTAATATAAAGCTTTCCTTTCATAAGTTCCAAGTTACTTTGGTGCTTGAACAAAATATGGGAATGTGTATCGTTGTTACGAATGTGCATCGCTTATGACGTCGAGGGTTCCAGTTGATCCGATCAACGGAACAGCCTACTCGTGAAATTAACGTGTAAGTGGCTGAGCATTCCAGACACGTGTACCCTTAACGTAGTTCTCGAGGATATTCAGCGTGACACAGTGTGACAAGGCTCACCCTTTGAATTACAGGCACAACAGAAACAGGAAGAAAGAGTGAGAGATAGTTGTGGTGAAAGAGTACAGCAGGGTTCGCCACCACCCCCTGCCGGAGCCTCATGGAGCTTTAGGTTTTTCGCTCAATAAACACTCACAACGCCCGGTCTGGAAATCGAAACCGCGATCCTATGACTGCGAGTCCTCTGCCCTAACCACTGGGCCATTGCGTCTCCACGGGAATGTGTATCATATAGGATGCATATCACATGTGATACACAGGACAGGCAAAGGGTTAATACTGTAAGTATCTAATACTGCATGTATTTAAAACTACTGATATTTATTTTAGCTACTTCAAAGCTGATGAAAAGTAAATTTAACCCAACAGAATCTGAACTCAAAATGTTGAGATGCAACTCTACTAGGCATTTGTCTTTCACTTTATTGATTCTGTTAGTTGTTTATCCTAATATTACTTAACTATTCCATGTGTCTCCTTACAAGTCCTGTATAGGTGTCTAATCTCCTATGACAGTATAACAGCAGTGTATCGGTATGTCTGCTGTCAGTCTACCTATATAATGATATAGACACTAAACAATATCACTTCAAATATTTTTGACATCAAATACTGTTATTAGTCATTAAACTCCAGCAAAGCTTGTTCCCAAGTCAGGAACAATAACATCCTGTTTTAAATGGAAATATTTCTTTTATATTTGCAAAAGTCATTATTGCCAAAACAATTAAACTGCAATGGCTATTAAGTTACAAAATAACATTAAAACTGTAAGTACATAGATCTCCATCAGTGTTGACGATGAATATTCAGTTTTTGATCAACTAAACTACCTCCTCATTGAATTAGTATGTAAATGGATGAACATTCCACAGATGTCACAGATGCCAACACACAGTGGGGAAAAGGCTGGACCTTTAAATTACAGGTAAATCTATTCAGTAGACTGTCATGCAGTTTCTGTCAACCCGATTTCTCTTGCAATGTTTGGGTTGACCCTGGTCTATTCTAAAGAACATTTGCTCAAGATGCTATGCAATGAGATTGAATCTGAGACCTTCTGTCCACAACGACCTTCTAAACTACTTTTCCAGGTCATTAAATTGTCATAATGATACATTTTTTTCCCCTTCAAAAGTCCTTTATTACACTTTAACCTCTCATCACCTGGCATAAATCCACCTTCCCTTATTACTACCCCCACTTCAGTTGACGGATCTTGTCTTGCAAGTTACTTAGTGAGGTCTCCGGTGCCAGTCCCATGTTAAAAGCACCCAGTACATTCTCTGAAGTGGTTGGCATTAAGAAGGGCATCTAGTTGTAGAAACCATACCAAAGCAGATAGTGGGGCTTGGCACAGTCCTTTGACTTACCAGCTCCTGCTAAACCATTCAACCCATGCCAGCATAGAAAAAAAGATTAAATGGTGGTGATGATGA
Organism: Octopus bimaculoides; assembly: GCF_046866305.1. Classification (NCBI taxonomy): domain Eukaryota; kingdom Metazoa; phylum Mollusca; class Cephalopoda; order Octopoda; family Octopodidae; genus Octopus; species Octopus bimaculoides. The sequence continues at coordinate 68,081,978 of NC_142938.1, read as the reverse complement.
TGATTTAAATTTAAAAACCATTAGGTGACCAGATTAAAATTTCCTTAGATATTCTATAAAGTCTTAAGTGTCAGTTTATTTTTCTGATAATCTATATAATTATTATTCATCCTAAAGACAAGCAATGGTGTGGAAGTGTCAGTAGAACTATTGGCAAAGTTCCTTGTGGCATTTAGTTGCATCAGTTTATTTACTGAACTTAACTACCATTGGAGTTGTCTTTTCCTCCATCTATTCGGGCATGACAATATAGTCAATTAAATTTCCTTTCCTTTGAATTTATGGCTGTTTCCTAATGTAGGAAATACTTTGTCTCGAAGTGTGGTGAGTACCATTGAGTATCTGTAATTTCCTAATGTGTCACATATGCAGGTTGGTTTTGTAGCCATGCCATTCTACTTATGACACTAAGGGTCTCAAGAATGGCATGAGCATCAGACAGCAGTACTTAAGGCAAGTGTCTTCTATTATAGCTCTGGGCCATTCAGTGTTTTGTAAGTGAATTTGGCAGGAAGAAACTGTGTGGAAGCTCATCATAATATGTGTGTCATTGTGTCTGTGTTTGGTCCCCACTGCACTGCTTGATAACTGGGGTTGGTTTGTTTACATCCCTGTAACTTAGTGGTTTGGCAAAAGAGACCAACAGAATAAGTACCAGACTTAAAAATAACTGCTGTTGATTTGTTTCATCAAAATGCTTCAAGGCAATGTGCCAATATGGCTCCAGTCCTGTGACAAAATGTAAAAGATAAAATATAATGGAAAAAAATCATTTACAAATGCTTCATTCTTTTGTGGAACTGTAGACCAAAGACACACACACACACACGCACACACGCACACGCACGCACACACACACACACACACACACACACACACACACACACACACACACACACACACACACACACACACACACACACACACACACAGATCTTGCTCTATCTTTTCCTTCTTGTTTCAGATCAACTTAGTAACTTCTACTCCATTATTTATAGCCCTCTGCCTTTTTAACTCACTCTAGAGTACAGCCTTTTATGGATCATATTTCTGATCCAGCACCCCTACGATTCTATCAGGATAGACTCAATACCAAGCATATTTGCTGCAGATTTTCATGGTTGGAGATGTGGTCTTGCCAAGGAATGTTCATTATTGATCATAACTGCTTGCTCATCAGCATTTTGATATGTTGCTGATTCAGTGTGTAAGTCTCAGCAAAATACAAGAGACAGGATGGTACTACTGCTCAATATACTTGGTATTTTGTTAATAGTTTCATGTTTCTATAGTTAAATTATTGAGCTTCCTGAAAGCAATTCTAACAGACTGTATGCAGCAATCCACTTCCATATCTAGGCTGTTATGGTCAAAAATTATACTACCCAAATAGTTAAACATTTTCACTACACATAGTGGTTGTCTTGTCCTCATGATGGTTGATGGTTCATGTTCAAGCATTTGAGATTTAGATTGATATGAATTCAGATTTTTTTTTTTTTTTTTTAAACATTTATCAACAAGCTAAACGTTGTCACCGCACACACATTCAGAATATATAACTTTCTGGCTAATTTTTTGGAAATGAGTCCACCTGAGTTAACTCATCATTGAGGAGAAATTTGTGATTGTAAATATTATAGTACTTCCTAGTGAACCTTAACCATGGTCAAGTAACCCACCATCTGCTCTTATGTGGATAAGCTTGCTTGCCGTGTTTTGAAAAGCAGCATCCAGAAATAATGCAAAGAGTGTTGGAGCAAATATACAAACCTGCTTTGATTGGAAAAGAGGTCATGCTGTTGCTCCCAAGAAAAATCATGGAAGATTATATCATTGTGGGATTGCTTGACTATCTTCCCATATTGATCTTGACACCCAGATCTTTTGAGCAGGGTCTATAAGCCCTATTTTAGTAAATGTTGAAAGCCTTGTGAAGGAAATTCTTCCTGAAACGCATTGTGGATTTTGTATGTCTAGGAGCACCAACAATATGTGTACCACCTTGTGGAAAATTCAGCAAAAAACTGTTCATATTCACTGATGTTAAAATGACTCTTTTGTTGACCAAAGGCTAGTTTCTCAGTAAGGAACAGGCATCAACTTGTGACTTGCTCATGTTTTGCCCAGGGATATGTGATCAACCAATTATATTTTATTATAGAATGTGTAAGTTTGGCAGAATGGCTCCTCATAACTTGTACACAGTTTGAATTTGAGTTTTTATTATTAATCATTTAATTCACAGTATGGAATTCAACAAAATTGACTTACAGCTTCTCTCATGTTTGACTGATAGCTGATATCTCTTTTGTTCACACTACATTAATAGTTAATATCTCAACTGCTCACAGACAATGGATAATTGATATATCAACTGTTGATAATTATCTCCATTCTTCATACTCAATAAATAGCTGATGTTTCTAGTGTTCACACTCTTTTGTTATTATTAACACTATCATAGTGGAGAGAAAGCAGGAATGGCAGCACATTGCACTTACAGTATTTTGCCTGGTCCCTTTATGCTGAGTTCAGATCACATTAAGAGATGACCTTTGTTTTTCTTCCTACAAGGATTGATAAAAGCAGTAACAGGAAGGAGGAATTTCAACCATGTTTCGTGGTCTGCTACCACAACAGCTCCTTTATAGGATCCAGTTAGCTGAAGACATCATCAGGAGGAACCACGTCCGGTTTCGGCCCCTACTCCTCTACCGTTTTGACGTGGCGGGGCCCCTCCTTTCGGAGGTGTCTTCAGCTCTGGTGTTGGGTGCATGTCTTCTTTCACTGTTTGTGACTGTTCTAATTCAACTGTGGAATATACTGAGTGTGGAGTGTCAACCCAGCTGCCTTCCCCTACACCCCCCACACACATTCCAAGTCTATGCCAAGTGTCAGGCCTTTCTGTTTGGCTCCTGCCACATTCCTAGTTCCTGGTTACAGTGTCTATTAATTCCTTCAGGCTTTCATTTAACAAAGTTAAGTCATTTGGAAGATTCTGTTGGAACAGGGAGAAGGTATCTGATAGAAGCAATATCAATCAATTACCATTGTTAAGAGGTTTGGTTAATGTCTTGAGAAAGTGAAAATTACTTTTATTTCTTAGTTGATATGTCTGTATGAAAGAGTAGCTGCACTCTGTGTTTCAGTATGAGATTGACACTTTAATTATCCATCTTCTATGTAATATATTGTTGCTGATTAGTAGAGCAGATAAAACTATTGCTTTGTTATAGATAGCTACCTTGTTCTTTCAATTGGTTTAAATCATTCATTCAAATAATGTGTGTATATGTGTGTGTGTGTGTGTGTGAGAGAGAGATAATTACTACATTGTGAAGAATTCTGAATGTCTGTGACTTAATCATGTGTTTTGTTACATAATTAATTAATTCATTAAAGTCATTAATATTTTCCTTTCCATGAATCACTGTAGTCCAAGAGCCACTGCTTGATTGGAATTTCTGGAGAGAGAGAGAGAGAGAGAGAGAGAGAGAGAGAGAGAATGGTGTAGGATAAGTACGCATAATAGTGTTGAGGATAAGATTGTTTCAGTTCCTGGAAGTGATGTTAGTCTATCTGAAGTAGCGTTTTCAAAATATCTGGGACCTATTTCTTCAACAGTAGAATTATGCGAGTCAAGTAGAATGAAGTATATTGTCCAACAGGTTTGAACTCCTGATCCACCAGCTAGTAATGCAATACATTATCCATAGAGCCAATCTGTCTGGCACATTGGTTTCCTACATTGGTGCAAACCCTCAAATTTAAGGGAAGGGCGTAGTTAAATAAATCAACTTTAGTACCTGATTGGTACCTATTTTAATGAATACCTCACCCATCTACCGAGAACAAAAGGCAAAATCAACTCAACAAAGTTTCAACTCGAAATGTGAAGGACCAACTATCTCAACATTCTATCATTTCTGCTAATCTTCTAACATAAAGGAATATGAAATGATATAGATGAATATAAATAATTATTTGCATACAGCGTAGGAGTGGCTGTGTGGTAAGTAGCTTGCTTACGAACCACATGGTTCCAGGTTCAATCCCACTGCATGGCACCTTGGGCAAGTGTCTTCTACTATAGCCTCAGGCCGACCAAAGCCTTGTGAGTGGATTTGGTAGACAGAAACTGAAAGAAGCCCGTCGTATATTTGTATATGTATGTGTTTGTGTGTTTGTCCCCGCAACATCGCTTGACAACCGATGCTGGTGTGTTTACGTCCCCGTAACTTAGTGGTTCAGCAAAAGAGACCGATAGAATAAATACTGGACTTACAAAGAATAAGTCCTAGGGTTGATTTGCTTGACTAAAGGCGGTGCTCCAGCATGACCACAGTCAAATGACTGAAACAAGTAAAAGAGTATACACACTATTTAAGCAATAACAGTTTGGAGCCATTCAAAAACATACAAAAACTTAATTTCACTTAAACAGTTATTATTTGGTGTCGAAATTTTCATTGCACCAACTGCAATCTGGTCACAAACAGCTCTATTGTAACTGAGTTGCAGTGGAAAGGTTTTGGTGAAAATTTTGACACCAAATAATAAATGTTTAAGTGAAGTGAAGTTTTTGTATGTTTTTGAATGTCTAATATGTGCCTTCAGTGCTGTAATTGTTTAACAGACTGTCTCGGATCAAATCATTTTCCAATTAAGTACATCTCTGACAGTCTTTAAAGACATCTGTAAAAAAAAAAAAAAAAGTATACATAGAGAATATAGCAGTTTTATATGCAGGAGTGGCTGTGTGGTAAGTAGCTTGCTTACCAACCACATGGTTCTGGGTTCAGTCTCACTGCGTGGCACCTTGGGCAAGTGTCTTCTACTATAGCCTCAGGCTGACCAAAGCCTTGTGAGTGGATTTGGTAGACGGAAACTGAAAGAAGCCCTTCGTATATATATGTATATATCATCATCATCGTTTAACGTCCGCTTTCCATGCTAGCATGGGTTGGACGATTTGACTGAGGACTGGTGAAACCGGATGGCAACACCAGGCTCCAGTCTGATTTGGCAGAGTTTCTACAGTTGGATGCCCTTCCTAACGCCAACCACTCGGAGAGTGTAGTGGGTGCTTTTACGTGTCACCCGCACGAAAACGGCCACGCTCGAAATGGTGTCTTTTATGTGCCACCCGCACAAGCCAGTCCAGGGGCACTGGCAACGATCTCGCTCGAAATTTCCTACGGGAGCCAGTCAGGCGGTACTGGCAACGGCCACGCTCAAAATGGTGCATCTCATGTGCCACCCGCACAAGAACCAGTCCAGGGGCACTGGCAACGATCTTACTTGGCTTGCCGGGTCTTCTCACGCACAGCACACATATATATATATATATATATATATATATATATATATATATATATATATATATATGCATGTGTGTATATGTTTGTGTGTCTATGTTTGTGCCCCCAACATTGCTTGACAACCGATGCTGGTGTGTTTACGTCCCTGTAACTTAGCGGTTCGGCAAAAGAGTACCGATAGAATAAGTACTAGGCTTACAAAGAATAAGCCCTGGGGTTGACTAAAGGTGGTGCTCCAGCATGGCCGCAGTCAAATGACTGAAACAAGTAAAAGAGTAAAAGAGAATATGGTTTGGAGAATGGACCCTAGTCGTGATGTTGGTGGTGGGAAAGCGAAAGGATGGTGGTGACAACGGTGGTAGTGATAGTGTTACAAGACCATCACCAGTACTATCACCACTGCTACTTAAAGACAAAATTTTGTTACAATTGTTAGTAAAATTCTCTTAGCTGGTATTCTTTCCCTTTAAGAACATATTCTGGCTACAATTTCTAAGCAATGTATCTCACAATATACTTCTGCCTCAATTTGTATTGATTCAGGGAAAACAATATCTTGTTTAAATTAGTTTTGTACATTGTAACTGAAGGAAGAGGGTCAATAGAGGAATCTGGCCCCTGTCTATTTATCCATCAGTATTTCAGTTATCTACACGTCATCTCCATGTTTCACCAATTTCATTTGGCATGCCCTTTTCCTTGTGTGTTTTCTTTCTTTTCATTTTGTGTGTGTGTGATTTAGTTGTAAATGGTTTTCTTACAAAAGCTGTAATTTTATTATATTTTCAGGAGAACAGGTTGGGTAGATGGGTGTTATCAGATTGTACAATGCTCAGGTTTTTTTCTAAAAACATTAGTGATTTTAGTGAAATGAATCTGCTATACAATCAAGGATTGAAACTGGATCGCTTTGCTTACCTATGGCTTTATTCTTCTGTTTGGTGTATTATCTGCTAATATTTTTTTTTTTTTTAAGCATGTGTATTTCACTCACTCTCTCTCTTTCTCTACATTCTCCCTGTATTACACACACACACACACTCTTTCTCTCTCTCTCTCTCTCTCTCTCTCTCTCTCTCTCTCTCTCTCTCACACACACACAAGAGTGAGCTATTATTGATTAAATAACAATTAATTATATACAGATGTTATGTTAGTGACCCCTTGGAAAACAAAGTACAGAATTCATTCTAGCATCTGAGATGAGTTATTGTTAAAATGATTGATTTTTCACACTTTTAACCACATCCTTATATATGAAACATTTTCTAACATCTACAACTAAACTCTCATCCAATCAGTTCGATCTCAGATGTCTTACGTCTGGATATGTATCTAGGACCACACTAAATTCCAAACAAAAAGTGCTTATTTATAGACAAAGCATACTAACATTACTATTCACTAAGCTACTGATACATGTAATATTCTGGCTCAATTTGACTTCAAAAATTGTGACTGAGCTGATGACTGTACCCCAGCATGATCCTAACACATTGGCTGGAACCACTAAAAGA
>NC_142938.1:67947553-68062553 GCF_046866305.1 Octopus bimaculoides | reverse complement strand
CTGTACATGTGTAAAATGATGTCTCAACTTTTCTTTTGTTTTTCCAATATTCAGCAAGTTTCATGTCCAATCGCTTGGTTGATTTTTATTCAACTCTTAAGCAGAAATATTCTTCAGTTAAGACAAAGATGGAGATGTAAATTGTCTGTATATGAATGTGGAAATAGTTGAGTTAGACACATTTTTGTATCACCATTTGGACTCAAAACCACTTTTGGCAGTGGCTGTTTTTAATGCAGGAAACTGGCTTTTATTCTACACATTTTTAAATTCAAAAATTGATGCTACCAAACTACTCAGTTACCAAACCTTATTTATCTGCTAATTTATGGTACAGATGGCACTACTGGTTCTACAGACAGGTGACATCTGAATTGTGTTTACTGTGTGTACTCTACCACAAGTATTGCATTCTCTTGCTATATTTTTATGTATTTTTTAACTAAATATTCTTCAGTCTCTGTCAGTTGTTAACAGGTATTTAACTGACATAATCCAAACTATTTAAGCCACTGTCTGCTTTGAGAGAAATAGCACAAAAAAATGTGATGTACTGAACAATGCTGTCACCAATCCAACTGATTTACAACAGTTCTTATCAGAATGCTTATTAAAAATAAATATGCCAGGCATTGTTTTGAATTTTACTGTCTGCCATGCATTGTTGTAAAAGAGAAGCTGGTGACGAAATACAATAGTGATTAGCATATTCATGTTCAAATCTGCCAGAACATATTAAGAATAAATGTAGGTATGGGTATGCAGTAAGAAGTTTGCTTTCCAACTACATGGTGCCAGGTTCAGTCCCACTGTGTAGCACCTCGGGCAAGTGCCTTCTACAATAACCTCCTGCTAACCAAAGCCTTGTGAGTGTATCTGACAGACAGAAACTGAAAGAAGCCCATTGTGTGTGTGTGTGTTTGTGTGTTTCACCACTGTTTAACAACCAGTGTTTGTGTGTTTACATCCCTGTAACTTAGCAAAGGCGATGTCCCAGCAAGGGCAGAGTCTATGACTGGGACAAATAAAAAGAAAAAAGTAGGTTTTGAATCTTGCTGTTTACCATGCATATGATAATTCATTACAGAACATGTTTCTCAATTAGGTATGAATGAAAATTTTTTGTTTCGATAGTTGACCAGGTCCCAATTAGACCTTCATCTTCAGAAGAGTGAACTGGCTTCAATCTTTAATGACATATGATTGGTTGCTGGCACATTCAGTAATGCTCCCAGCTTCTCTTCTCAGATGTATGTAATTTAGAGGTGTTGGTGGGGACATGGAGTTCGCTCTATAGTGCATACTCTTTTGTTCAACAAGCAATTCACCACATATGTAAAAATGTTTGAGTTATAGAAAAGAAAAAGAACCTAATCTGAGACTAACTTCAATTAAATTTAAGTAAATCTCAAATTTTAAACAAGTTGCTCACAGTGTCATGGAGAAATCATTCCAAGATGTTCAAATAAAAGGATGCTTTTATTTATTTAGCCTAGAATAGAAGAGAATATAGCTAGATTGGATTTCACTTATCTGTATAATACAAGTCCAAGACAGCATAGTTATTGCATTTGCTTTTGTATGCAAGATTCTTTTAAGCAAGATTGGTGTGTATCTCGCTGATCTAGTGACCAAAATTTTTATAAGTTTACTCAACTTGTTTGAAGATATATATGTTGGTCATCAAAACTGATGAGTAAATGAAAGACAGTCTCCTTTTAGAACTTTTATCAGATAAATTTAAACAAGGATGATTATATAAATAAACATTCAGAGGCTGACCACGATCATATACTATATGAACTTATTATACAATGGCTTACTATATGGAAATTATTGGACACAGAAAGGTAAGAACGCAAATATGAACATGTGTAAGTTGGGTAAGAACTATTGCAAATACTAAAAATTATAGAGATAAACTCTTTTACTCTTTTACTTGTTTCAGTCTTTTGACTGTGGCCATGCTGGAGCACTGCCTTTAGTCGAGCAAATCGTCCCCAGGACTTATTCTTTGGAAGCCTAGTACTTATTCTATTGGTTTCCTTTGCCGAACCGCTAAGTTACGAGGACGTAAACACACCAGCACCGGTTGTCAAGCGATGTTGGGGGGACAAACACAAACACATACACACATACACACATACACACATATATATATATATATATATATATATATATATATATACATATATATATATATATATATATATATATATATATACATATATATATATATATATATATATATATATATATATATATACATATACATACATATATATATATATATATATATATATATACATATACATACATATATACAACAGGATTCTTTCAGTTTCCGTCTACCAAATCCACTCACAAGGCTTTGGTCAGCCCGAGGCTATAGTAGAAGACACTTGCCTAAAGTGCCACGCAGCCACTCCTACGCCTATATAGATGAAAGAATACAGGAAACTTCTTTGTTGTGAATACATGGACCCTATTGAGTACCAGAGGGGGCCGTGCTCACAAACCCATTTACACGCATACAAGACACATACGCACACACATACAGATACAAATATACACACATATACAGACACAAATACATGCAGATAGAGATACGTACTGCAGGAAGACAACATGGAATAAGCAAGATAAGACACGAGACAGAAAGTCACTGAAGAAGTCACAGAATGTCCGACAAAAGAACTTTGACAGGGAAACTGAAAATATTAATAATAATCCTTTCTACTGAAGGCACAAGGCCTGAAATTTGAGGGGAGGGGGACTAGCCGATTACATCAAAGTTCTTTTGTCAGACATTCTGTGACTTCTTCAGTGACTGATCAATGCTTTGTGAATGAATCTGGTAGACAGAAACTATGTGGAAGCCTGTCATATATTGTGTGTGTGCATGTGTTTGTTCCCCTCCACAACTTGACAACCAGTATAGGTTTCTTTGTCTCCGTAACTGAGCAGTTCAGCAAAAGATACCAATAGAGTAAGTATCAAAGTTAAATAAATACTGTGGTTGATTTGATTAAACCTTTTAAGGACTGAAACATGAAAAAGATGAAATAGAAGAGATGTAACTAATCCTATTAGAATATTTTGAGTTCAAATCATAACTAGGGTGGATTTGCCATTCATGCTTCCTGGACAAGTTAAAATAAATAACAGTTAAGTACATGAGTCAATTTAATCAGTCATACTTTGTAGCCTTGTGACTTATTAGAAATCATTATAAGAATATTTTTAAATAATTCTTTTTTTTTTCTCCATCAATATTAATGTTGTTAAATTGCTGATGTTTATACTTTTTTTGTCAGTGATAAATTTGTAGATATTTCTACTCTGTTTTTCTTAACTTGTATAATGTAATATCTTCTTGGATATAAAAAAAGAGAGAATTTATTTTTTATTGGAAACCTCTTCTTCCTAATGTTCTTGTAGTTAAGCAAGATTCAAACCATACTATTGGAGTTGAATTTGGAAGCAAAGTAGTGAATGTTGGTGGTAAATCTGTAAAATTGCAAATCTGGGATACAGCTGGACAAGAAAGATTTCGGTAAGTAACAGAGATTAGTTGATTTGAGTTTCACTCTATTAAATCAAGCTAACTGGAAAGGATTGACTAATGTATTAGTATTAATGAGGTAAGTGAAATGAAAGGATTTGAATCAGGAGTTAAAACTGAATTGATGATTTGGCTTGTGAGGATGACAACAAATGCTACTGAATGTTTTATATAGAAAAAGATTTGCTTATGAAGATGAGACATTTTACTGTGGACAACTAGGTTTTGTAGTCTAAATTCTGAGGGATTGTTTCTGGACTGATCAAATTGAGGAAGGTTAAAAAGAATCAAGCCGTTTTCGGGTTAGAAAAATATTGGTCACTTTCTGACCAATAAAAAATTATGTCATTTTACAAAGGGTTTCAGAGATAGATGTAAAACAGCTCTAACTGGGAACTGAAATCAAGTCATGTTGCCAAGTTTCATATATATATTGAGTAAATTTCTGAAATTTGTTTGTAAAACAGCAAGAAATTGTTGTCCACTTTATGTGTAGTAGTGGTAGTGCACATATTGCGACCATAATGTAAGATCTAAGTAGTTTGAGATTTCTCACTGACCACAACATTATAGAAGTTTAGGTTGATCTTGACAAATCCAAACCAGATATGACATCATCATTATCGTTATCCTTTTGCATCTGCCTTCCATGCTGGCATGGGTTGGATGGTTTGACCGGAGCTGGCCAGGTATAAGACTGTACCAGACTTCCGTATCTGTTTTGGCAGGGTTTTTACAGCTGGATGCCCTTCCTAACACCAACCACCTAGCAGAGTGGACTGAGTGCTTTTAATGTGGCACAAGCACAGGTGAGGTCAGTTTTGGCAAGGTTTCTACAACTGGATGCCCTTCCAAATGCCAACCACTTTACTCTGTGGACTAAGGATAAAATAAAATAGGGAACACAAACCAAGATGAAACTAAGGCATACATAAAAGTATTGGTGTCACAGATTATGATATGGCAAAGCAATGTTATTAGCTGATGTCCAACAGTTCATGTTCCAAGGATATGAAAAGTAGTTTATATTACAACTAAATGTAGTACATTGATAAGTTACAGCTCTGGTACTATGGGCATTGTGCCAAAGGATCACAAAACAGATTCTTCAACCTGAGCCAACCAGCAGGAGGACTGGGGATAGACCAAGAGCAATATGGTTGGATAATATCCTTAGCCTCAGTTAGCCATGCTTGGGAATCCAACAGGAAAACAGTGATGATGGTTGTTTCTGATAGGGTCCAGTGGAGGAGGTACTTGGAGGGTTTTACCCACCCGTGACCCAGAAATAGTAGATGGTGAAGATGAATGTAGTACAGTTGAATTGTCTGAAGATATTAAATGCTTCACTAATTCCTGGCTTTACCATTTCCCCATATAAAATGGACAGCTTTTAATGAAAGTACCAGGTTGGATGCAGTGACAAACATTACTACCAAGCTTGTGAGGGTAGCAGTACTTCCAATCATCTACCTGGTGTCCAATCATCCAACCATTTGTATACTAACATTTGTCTACCATTACAGAAAATAGTCTTTCTTTTCTTTTTTACCCTCATCTACTTTATCTTGCCAGTTGTACCAGCTAGATATTGGGTAAATTCCAGAGGAAACAGACCACTGGATCAGCCAAAATAAATTTAATATAATTCTCTTGATGTCTAATCATCTGTTGACTTTTCTTTTACAGTTCAGTCACCCGGAGCTATTATCGAGGAGCTGCTGGTGCTTTATTGGTCTATGACATCACAAGGTTAGTAATGCTGTGTGTGTATGCATGTGCCATGCTATAGGATGCATCCTTTTGCCAGTCTTGTGGCCAAACACTTGTTCCTCTATCACCTTTTGTTTTCATTACATCCTCATAAATATGGCAAGTAGTAAAAGTATTGTTCTATATTTAAGAGATGAGGAATTCTGTACATTATTTACATTCAACGGATATCTGTCCTCATCTTGTTTGTTGTTAACACAACGTTTCGGCTGATATACCCTCCAGCCTTCTTCAGGTGTCTTGGGGAAATTTCAAACTGGGTTCTCATTCCTAAGGTATTTTTTTCGATACCTTAGGAATGAGAACCCAGGTTCGAAATTTCCCCAAGACACCTGAAGAAGGCTGGAGGGTATATCAACTGAAACATGTTAACAACAAACAAGATGAGGACAAATATCCGTCGAATGTAAATAATGTAAGTAAAAGTATTGTTTCTAGTGCCAGGACTCATAGGGTCAGTTACTCAATTTCCCTGGCATATAAGTGACTGAGATCACAACATTCCCCTGGAGGGAACGCTAGTCAGTCGCAGGGTTACTCATTTACAACTGAGTGGACTGGAGAAATCTGAAATGAAGTGTTTTGCTCACGAAGGCAATGCACTGCTCAGTCCAGGAATCAAAACTATGATCTTGTGTTCATAAGTGCAGCACTCTTAACTCCTAGGCCACATGCCTTCACCCATAAATATGGTAGTTGTTACTTCATTACTGCTTTTTTCTCTTTTGTGGTGAAGTAAGTTCACAATGATTGTATTACATGTTATAAATCTCACTTGCTTTTAACACAGGTGTAGATGATGTTGAAGTAATCAGTAGTGTTGGTCATTGAATTTAGGAAGGACTTGGGTACTGTTTGATAAATGAAACTTTTTAATGGTGGTAGTAAGCTGAAAGTCAGTCCTGATTAAGCAGACCTAACATCAAAAGTATTCTGGCTGTGGACATTTTTTCTTTCTTTTCAGGCCTATATGTCTAGGACTACAATGAGACGGCAAGGTGTTAGGGTATAATTTATGGGAGATTTTGGTGCAGAACTGGCTGTTTGGTAAAATGTTTGCTTTACAACCACATGCTTCTGGGTTCACTTCCACTGTGTGCCACCATGGGCAGGTGTCTTTTATTATAGTCCCAGGCCAACCAGTCTTGTGAGTGGATTTGACAAAAGGAAACTGAAAGAAGCCTGTTCGTGTATGTGTGTGTGTTATTGTCTCTTTGCCTGGACTTCATGTGATAGTTGTAAATAAGTGTCACTGTCATATAAGTGGTGTCCTTCACTTCCAAACTTTCATAAAAACAATGTCTGGTCATAGGGAAGCATTTCCCTTCCTGGGAACTGGCAAGTTTTGGCAAGAGGAAGTATATCGAACCGTAGAAAATTCACCTCAGCAAATTCCATCTGACCCATTTGAGCACAGAAAAATGGACATTAAAACAATCATGATGATGATGATGGTGATGTTAATAAGAATCTTGGTTCTTGCTGTTGTTGCTTAGAGCAGTGCTTTGCAACCTTTTCTCACTTGCGGTACACTTACATTCTTTACAAAATTTGGCAGCACACCTGAACTAAAGATATAACTAAAAGTATAAGGAAAAAAATTATATTCGAGTTACACTGTGGCACACCTAGCCTCATCTTGTGGCACATCAAGTGTGCCACAGCGTACTGGTTACAGAGCCTCTGGCTTAGACCAATGCAAACCTATTAGAAAAAGTGTTCTAGCTATGACCTTCCCATGATCACAATAACCAATGTGTCATTCTCTTTTTAAGACAGTAGGTGTGATTTGATGGGGACTTGGCTGCTATTTCTAACAAGTTGGTAGTGATAATAATATTCATCACTGTGCCCAGGTCAGCTGTAATTCAGTAAACATATTCTCAAAGTTGTTCAAACTATGACCATCCTGTATTTTAATTAAACATAACTTATCTAAGACTATATTATCTTCCCTTCTTCCACAGCCATGTTTATTAAACTGAAAACCTCATCCTTAAGTGCTGTCTCTCTTATATTTCAGTCGAGAAACATACAACGCTCTAACTAACTGGTTAACAGACGCCCGCACACTTGCTAGTCCGAACATTGTCATCATATTGGTGGGCAACAAAAAAGATTTGGAAGCTGATCGTGAAGTAACATTCTTGGAAGCTAGCCGCTTTGCACAAGAGAATGGTAATGTTTCCCTCTTTGTTCTATCCATAGATGAAACCTTGATTGTTTAATGAAATTTTGCTTTTCACATATATATATATATATATATATATATATATATATATATATATAGTTCATAAATGAGATTCAGATGTTCTCCATATAGTAGTAGTTTTGTCAAAATATTAGAACTTGAGCAGGTGTAGAAGCAAATGTAGGGATAAGCAAATTAGACAGATCAACAATATATAAAGTATATTAGACACGTGAAATACAAAATGTGTATATATATGTATGCATATAAAAAGTTCCAACTTATACAGAGTACAAATAATATAGAGAATTAAAGGTGTGTAGTCTGTGTAAGTTGGACCTTTCTATATGTATACATATATACACATTTTCTGCAGGTTTTGTTGCCATGATAAACTTGATATACCTCAACAAAATATAATTTCAAACATGACTTTCCTCAACAAAAGATAGGTCGGTATATAAAACTGTTTTCTGCTGTGAAAATTGATGGAATTTTAAATGAAAGGTGTTTATAATCATCCATCATCCATTTTGAATAAGATCATCATCATCATCGTTTAACGTCCGCTTTCCATGCTAGCATGGCTTGGATGATTTGACTGAGGACTGGTGAAACCAGATGGCAACACCAGGCTCCAATCTGATTTGGCAGAGTTTCTACAGCTGGATGCCCTTCCTAACGCCAACCACTCAGAGAGTGTAGTGGGTGCTTTTACGTGCCACTGGCACAAAGGCCAGTCAGGCAAGTAATTTATATTCAGGATATTGAAATAATGAATTCCTATGCTTTATAATGTTGCATAATTTTCTTCATATATTTGTCAAATCTATTTTACCAGATGGTATATTCCGAACAGTGTCTCAAATACACACACTAATAAACATAATATATATTTTCATGAGTTACTTATTAGTTTCATGCGATGTAAACAGTTCAGGCAGCCTTTTTAAATAGTCTGGTGTCTTTGCGCAATCCTCAGGCTGTGGCCACATGGCAAAACATGCTAAAAACAGGATATCTAATGACTGAGAGATCAACCATGCTTTTAATCCCAACTAAAAATAGTTTTGGTTCTAAAACCCACACTTTCTTCCAAAGAGTTATCTCTCAAATTATTATAGATCAAAGATAGAAAGATGTATTCACATGTAAAATTAATTCATATGGTTTCTGTTATGTCATCACTGCAGCTATAAAAGCTTCAGCCTCTGCTTTCGGCTTTACTAATATTGGGACTTGATTCTCTTTTTCAGAGTTGATGTTTTTGGAAACAAGTGCTTTGACTGGAGAGAATGTGGAAGAGACATTTTTGAAGTGTGCACGGTCAATACTTACTAAAATTGAATCAGGTAAAGGCATTGCTTAATCTATAACTGTATGTGTGTGTGTGTGTGTGTGTGTGTGTGTGTATCATCATCATCATCATACTGGCATGGGTTGGCTGGTTTGACTGAAAACTGGTAAGCTGGGGAGCTGCACCAGGTACCAGTCTGACTTGGTATGGTTTCTACAGCTGGATGCCCTTCCTAACGCCAACCACTATGAGAGTGTATTGGGTGCTTTTTACGTTCCACTGGCATGAGGGCCAGTCAGGCGGTACTGGCATCAGCCATGCTTGAGTAGTGCTTTTTATGTGCCACCAGCACGGGGGCCAGTCAGGCAGCACTGGCAATGATCACGCTCAAATTGTGCTTTTTATGTGCCACCGGCACAGGATCTAGTCAGGCGGCACTGGCAACAATCACACTTGAATTGTGCTTTTTATATGCCGCCGGCACAGTCAGGCAGCACTGGCATCAACCATGCTCGAATGGTGCCACCAGCATGGGTGCCAATCAGGCGGTACTGTCATTGGCCACAACAATGACTTCACTGGACTCAACAGGTCTTTGCAAGCGCAGTTTATTGCCCAATGATTGAAGGGTACTCTTAAATGGTCTGGTTATGCTGCACTGGCATAGGCCACGGTTATGGTCTCACTTGACTTGCCGGGTCTTCTCAAGCACAGCATATCTCCAAAGGTCTTGGTTACTTGTCATCGCCTGGGTGAGGCCCAGCATTCGAAGGTTATGCTTCACCACCTCATCCCAGGTCTTCCTGAGTCGACCTCTTCCACAGGTTCCCTCTACTGCTTTTCACACAGCTGTCCTCATCCATATGCAACACATGACCACACCAGCGCAGTCGTCTCTCTTGCACACCACATCTGATGCTTCTTATGTCCAACTTTTCTCTCAAAGCACACTCACACGCACTCTAGCTTGCACACACGCACATTCATTTGCTAGCATGCACATGTTCACTTACTTGCAACTGACAAACATACAATGAATGAATGAATGAAGATTAGCACATTTGAACATTTTATTGATATAACCAATAGAACTGTCACCTGGGTGGTTTGTTTAGCAAAACTGTTTATCACCAATACTTCAGATTCTTCCTAAAAGAAGGGGAAATAAATACATGCACACATTCTTCCAAGCTTCCAAGTTAGACTTGTGCTTGTACGTGTTCCAATAAAGATGATGACCTTCTACATGCACACTAACTAAAATGATTTTGAGGAGTTGTGTGTTCACTTGCTTGAACACCTCCAAAAGTCTGTCTTTAGTTTTCATCGTTTTGCATCAGACTCTATCACCCCTCACCTGTCTGTCTTGCAAGTCCTGTAAAGAAATAATGGATACTGCCTTCTGTCCTCACTAAAAGATTTTAGAATAAAAACAGAGTTGATTAATAACTAACTCAGCTCAGTGAGGTAGAGAGTTGGTTAAGAATGATCTTAGCTACGTTATATCTTTCTCAGTCTGTTTTGTCCATATTTTTATTCTCTTCCTTCAGTCTGTTTACATTGTTTTTGTTTGTTTGTAAAGTAACAAGCTGGTAGAATTGCTACAGTGTTGGACAAAATACTTAGCATCATTTCTTCTGGTTCTTTATGTTCTGCGTTCAAATTCTTCCAAAGTCAGCTTTGGTTTTCATCCTTTCAGGTTCAATAAAATAATTACCAGCTGAGCATTGGGGTCAACATAATTGATTTATTCTCTTCCTTAAAACTGCTGACTTTGTGCCAAAATTTGAAACCATTATGATTATTATTATTATTATTTTTGTCTGCCTCTTTTCACTAATAACCTTTTCATAGCCATATTTCTTACAAAATACTCCATTTATGTGTTTAAATAAATTTTTTAAGTGATCTAGAATTTTGAAGGATTACTAAAACAACAGGCTTTTTCACTATTTAAAATGAATGTTTAGAACATAACTTAAAAGATTCATAGTTATAATTATATTGGAAGAATTAAATTTAAATATGAACCCTCTACATTAATTGGTTTTGTATCGTAGAAGCAAAAATGGTTTCAGGTAAGTTATTGTCAAAAAGGTTAATCTATATCATTTTAAAATTTTCTCTCTCTATCTCTCTCTTCTCTTAATCCAGGTGAACTTGATCCTGAAAGAATGGGTTCTGGTATTCAGTATGGAGATGCTTCACTTCGCCGTCTGCACCGGCAACAACAACAGACTCAAAGACCAGACTGTGCCTGCTGAGGAAATTAGCATCGACACCTTAACATTCTCTGGCTGCTACACACCTGTCTTATTTACTTGTCTCGCTGCCAGCTAAGGTTCATTTTACTGAGATTCCTTCATACACTAATGCTACTTTTACTATAACTTCTATTAGGCATTGGTCATGATGCAAGGGAAGAACACTCTCTGTTGATAATTTGGAAGATAATTCAACCAGCCAACATTTAATAATAATGATAATTATATTAATGTTAATAATAACAATAATGATGGCAATGATGTAAAAGCAATTTCTACATGAACAAAACCTCCACTGTATTCTTTTTGTTTGCCACAGTCTGCAAAGGTTGATTATTATTATTATTATTATTATTATTATTATTATTATTATTATTATTATTGATTTTGTTTGTCTTTTGGTTCAGTGCTATTTTTACAATCACTGTTGTGTCATTATTAGCTGTATGTTGCTGCAATACAGTTTGTCAACAGTTTCTCTCTTTCGTTCCGACCTCCCCCTCTCATTTGTTTTATTTCTTCAATACACTAATACATACTTACAGAGCCACACCACCACATTATATAATATTTAGCATGGCTAATCCCCACGTTCCGATTATTAACCCCCCCCCCCCCCCCCCCTCCCCAACCCCTCCCACAACCTGAACTCTCTCCCCCACCCCTTTCAATGTTTTTCTCATCTCTGATGCAAATGGAAGCAAAAAGAAATTTGACCTTTTAATTACAAAGTTTCAAATTTTCTCCTCTATGAATTTATTTAAAAGCCGAAAAGTAATTAAATCAGATGACTTGTTAATTATAAATTAAATTTTGCTGCTGAGTACTGTATTTCTCATGGCTAGCAATTCAGCTTCCATCCAGCTATCTACCAAGACAACTTTCCTTTTTAATTACATCTCTGTAACCTCCATCTTAAGTGTTTCAAACCAGTTACCAATATCTTCTTCGTAAAATACCTTTATTTACTCCTATACACTTCCTCCACAAACAGATTTAAGAAGGAACATTTTTTTTTTTTGTTTGTTTAATTTTTTCAAATATAAATCACAACTAGAGTATATTATCGAAACATCTAAGACTGAAGTCTCTCTCTCTCTCTCCTAAGGAATATTATGTCCAGTTCAAAATATTTTTTAGTGAAAAGGTAAATAACTGAACATGTTCCCATCTTAGGATGTGATAATTTAAACGAGTAATAGTAATTAACAGCATAACTAATGAGCTGGTGTATGAATTTGTTTCTCTGTTTCCTAGTGTTGATAGCAAGAGGTTTGGTATAAGCCACTGTTTACTTTGATAGGGAGCAACTGAACAATTCTGTTTTCTGTTCATGGCCAGCTTCTGGACGTACTCTAAATAATAGTAATAATAATAATAATAATAATAATAATAATGATGATGATGATGTATGGTGGCTGCTGTACAAAGCATTTTGAACCAAATATGAGGCAACTGTTGTGGAATAATGTGAAAACTGAATCACCTTCCAATGTAGTATATTTCCTCATTTTCTCAATGAATAACCTGAAAAGAATTTTTTTTTTTAATTTTCATTTTACAATTTATAGATTCAGCAATAACAGTTTCCTTATGGTTCTTTTCTTTTTCCTTTTTTTTTTAATTTTTTTTTACATAAATTTTACTTAATATAACATTATGAAAATTATGTGATTGTTTTTTTTTTTTTTGATTGTTGGCCAAGTTGCCAAATCCAAAACCTGATGATATAATGGTTTCTTTAATTTAATATCTTATTTTGTTATTCTGAAGCAGCAGAAAATTTTATTTATAAAGCTTTAAATTCTTTGGAGAGTTTTCTAAACCTTCCTTGGTTCAAGTTATCCCTTAGCTTGTGAAATTAATATAAATAAATTCTAAACTATATGTTAAATTAGTACATATTTCAGAAAAGTTGTTTAATTTACACCTAAATTACCCCTGTAAAAAACAAAAAACAAAAAAAGAAAAATTTAAGCAGTACATATCTCTATTATATATTTTTGTTTATTCAGCATGTACACTAGATAATTTCTATTGAATCATTCTAATTTGCATTTTATTATTATTATCATTATTATTATTATTATTATTATTATTATTATTATTATTATTATTATTATTATTATTATTATCATTATTATTAAGGCGGTGAGCTGGTAGAATTGTTAGCATGCTAGGCAAAATGCTTAGCTGTATTTTGCCTACCACTATGTTCTGAGTTCAAGTCTGCTGAGGTTGACTTTGCCTTTCATCCTTTTGGGGTCAATAAATTAAGTACCAGTAAAAAAGCTGCAGTTAATGTAATTGACTAGTCTCCTCCCCCAAAATTTCAGGCCTTGTGCCTTGAGCAGAAAGGATTATTATTATTATTGAAGCAGCATAAACATTAGATTGGTGAGTTTTCAAATTTTCGTTATAATCAGTACCTTAGTTGGCTTACTTCAACAATATCTTCATAAATTATTGTCTTAACAGCAACTGCCTTTTTAAAGTTTAAAATACTTGGCATGTCTGTAGAGAATCCTGCAGCATCCTTAGTGGCTTACCGCAACACTCCGACCAAACACATACATGATGCTTTTGTTTCCGACATTTTTTTTTTTTTTTTTTCCAATGTGATGAAAATATTTATTGTTACTGAATCGTTATTAATGCTTTATTTACTTAAGGCACTCAGAAAGTTTGCTATTTATAATAAACTTTGTTTACTAAGGGAAGTGGTGTTTCATTTGGTTTAAATATTGTGACAGTGTTAATGTAATGGCTGAATTATTTGGAAGCTGGGCTACCTTTGGAAAACCTGTTTTAATAATTCTTTACATATATATATATATATATATATATATATATATATATATATATATATATATATATATATGTATGTATGTATGTATGTATGTGTATGCCACACAAGTAGCCTGTTATTCTGGAGTTTCAACTGCATGGAAGTGCCTTTTCAGACAACTCAGACTGAGCCCTGTCTACCTTGTTTCAAGAAGCAGTCATGCTAAGAAAACTCCAGGGTACTAGACCAGCTCAAACAACCGACTGCACTCTTACATTTGTATTGAGTACTTCTCCGGATCATTACCCAACAACACTATATATATAAATATATATATATATATATATATATATATATATATATATATTCCTTAGGTTGTAATCTTAAGCAATGCTAGGTTTGTATCACTATATGTGATATTCCCATCTTGTAGGTTCTTAAATTGCAATGTTCCAGTGCCATGCCGCAATGTTACAGAGAGAAAGAGAAAGGCTTTATTTTTTTTTTTCTGAAAGGAGGTACAGCACTTTTTTTCTTTCTTTCCTCACTACCACTGTCTGTCTTCCAAATAAGTTTAAGGAGACAAAATGATACCGGTCTAGAGCAAACACTATGCGTATTAGCCTTGTGTGTATATTACACCCATATATATATATATATATATATATATATATATGAAATAATAATATTAGGGACAAAATCCAAAATTACAGGTAAAAACTCAAAATCAATTTATAAAAAATTAAAATTATATTGAGCTTTACAGATTAAAATATATATAAATATATAGTTTTAGGGAAAAGAACCAAGTTTCACCGATGAGTTCATGAAACTTGGTTCTTTTCCCTAAAACTGTATATATATATATATATATATATATTATATGCACACACACACACACATATATATATATATACATATACATGCATACACACATTTTTTCTCTTCTGTTCACACCTGTATATACAAAGCATACTGCCATGACATAAAATTTAGATTCATTTATTGTTTTAAAACTAGGCAATAATGAAAACAACAGGTAAAAACTGAGGTATGTTAAGTGTGGCAAGAAGAGAGGAAATTTCCTTTGTTTTGGGGTTGAAGGAGGAGACCCTTCCTATAGACAGACTATCACTGTTTTCTTTAAATACACTGAAAACAAAATACTTGTGCGTCGTCTATATATGTGGTGTATCCATAGCTGTACAGCCTGTTTCACAAGTAACTCCTTTATAAGGAACATCTACTCAATGGCTCTATGCTGTTCTCTAACATTTGAAAACTACATATATAATGCCTGTATGTATATTTATATATATGTGTGTGTGCGTGTGTATATATATATATCTATATCTATATCATTGCTTTTCCTTTAGTTTGAAATTTATTTTCTTAACTGGATTTGCTCCCTGCATTCTTTTTTTCTTCTCTTTCAAAACTCATTTCAAATACTTTTTATATTCTATCATATTTCTATTTAATTTAATTTAATTTTTTTCCTCTTTCTATTAATCATGTTGAAAATTATATTAATTTCTTTTTTTTTTTTTCGTTTTTTTTTTAGAATACATACTATGAATGCGAGTTGTAATAACAACAAAATAACCTAACTTGTTAAAGTTTGATCCCTTTTCAATTATCAATTATTATCTAATATTCTATATTTGAATATAATATTTCCAAAAATCCAACATATTGAAATTTTCCTGTCTGTGTTCTAACAACCAACAACCTCTTTCTATTATTAAGAAAATAAAACTCCTTAAAGTTCACTATCATTTGGCAAGTGACTTCACCAGCAAGCACCAGGCACATGAGGTTCAGTGTAACCCCTAAATACTTCTCTTTCAAATTTGGTTCATAGTATTTAGATGTGCACTTAACTTCATTTCATTTCTTTGATGTTAATAGTAATGATATAATGTCCCCCAAAACAATTTGTTGCTCCTTTCTCTCACCTTTCAACTCAAACTTGTCATATTCTTATAACATCATTATTATTATTATTATTACTAAGGTAGTGAGCTGAATTATTACCGAGTCAAACAAAATGTTTCGTGGCAGTTCTTCTGGCTCTTTACTTTCTGAATTTAAATTCTGCCGTGGTCAACTTTGCCCTTCATCATTTTGGGGGTCAATAGAATAAGTCCCAGTTGAGCAGAGGTGGTGGGGAGATGTCAATGTAAGTGACTCTCCTCTCTCCTCAAAATTGCTGGTCTTGTGACAAAATTGGAAATAATTATTATTATGGAGTTGGCATAAATGTTATAAAACTGGACCAGGCAGTCTGAAGTGTAAAGTTTTTGTTTGTGTCTTACTGTGCTTAATACAAAATCTTTCAAGGTTAATTCATCATTGAGATCAATAAATACTTGTAAAATGTTATGGTTGACATTGGTACAGTAAAGAGTTGCCACTGCTTTTATAAAACAGGTCAGGTTTCTCTTTCTTAGAAATAAAATCTTACAATTGACAATGGTCAAGTTGATGGATTATAGATTTTAAATTTGTATTCTGCTGCTAGTATTATTGAATGTATATCTTAGCTTTGTCTTAATTCCCTTAGTTGTGACCTATGCTCTGCATGGTATCAAGGCATTTCCGTCTGTCTTTATCTTTGGCAATGGATTGCAGTTTTCCCCAGGGGTAGCTGTCTGCCAGTGTTTCAGTTTCTATGGACCATCTGTCGTTTTGGTCTGCTGTGCTTCTGCTTTCTTCAGGGTGTCCATTGGAGGGCTTGCCCTGTAATGCTGGAAATGGGATTTCCGTAAGGTGTGTCACAGCCACATGAGAAACAACTATTTAATATTAGAGTATTTGAGACAATTATTAATGTCTGTTTGTAATCTTTATATTGTAGCTTTCCACCCCCACCTCAATTTTTTTTTTTTTTTTTTTTTTCTTGCATCTTCAGGGTTTGTTTTCATTTATTCTTTTTAATCCAGAAATAGAAAGGTCAATCAGTCTTGAAATTGAAACAGATCCCTATTCTCATTGAGGTTTTGCGTCTCTCTACCAGCAATGATTTGTTGCATTAGTTACCCTTACCATTTACAAATCAAATAAAACACACACATAGGTTCTAAAGAAAAAGAAACCAGGTGAGAAAAAGTTTTATAAACAAACAAAACCTTTGCAATATTAGAATTTAAAATATTTCTCTTAAATATTTTTTGCCCCCTTCTATTGTTTCTAATTTGCTGTTCGTCTTAACCTGACTGGTTTGATGTCAGGTCATTTGAAAATATCTTATAATCCCTCCAAAAAAAAAAAAAAATTCTCCTCTTATAACATCAAAGCTATAGTCTAACCTTTCTATTGTCAACGTTTTTTTGTTTTTTTTCCAGTAGGTCATTTCTTCTTCTGACAATGATAATGATGAGTTATTTTCAATGAAATTAACTGAACTTTTCTGTATACATCCTGGCTCTCTCTCTCTCCCTCATATCCATTTCCTGGCCTACAGCAGCATACACAGAATAGTAAAGTCTGTAAGGATTCTTTTAATCATAGCTCAGTTTCATATTTCCATCTGAACACTTGGAAACATGAAACTAAAGAGTTATGATTTAAGAAGCTTCAGCTTCAAATAAAATATATATATTTTGTTACATGTAATAAATATGTTCTCACTTTGTGCATACACTTCAATACCAGTGTTGTGTCAGCCTTAATAGTGTGTGTGTCTATGAGTGTGTGAGAAAGAGAAATAATGTTGCATTAATATCAGCTTCTGTTCCATATTAAGACACTGTTTGTCTTTAGCATTTCTTTCTTTTATCACCCTTATCCTGCTTCTTGCAGAGGGTTCTGACTGTGATAGAAGAGACCTTTGTTCTGATATTTTATTTACAATTTGAGAGAGTCTCTGTATGTTTACTTGACCTGCTAGAAAAAGCAGCCAAATTTTCCTCAAATCACATTTTACTGTCTCAGAAAAAGAGGAAGGTACATTCTAGGTACATTATAATTTGACAAATAAGATGGTATGATTATCATGTGTAATGCCCTTTGACCCTAGGTCTGCTTGATCAAAACTGACCTGGCGCCGCTAAACAACAAGAATTGAACTTGAAATCCAAAGACTGTTGGCATCTCCCTAAAAAATTATCACTCGATAACGAAATATTACCATGTTATAATAATTTGAATAAAACCTATTCTGTCAGGTTGGTGTAAATATAAGCCTATAGCTACCAGCTCCTCTTTATTTCTGTTAAAATTACAATAAATCTATAGAAAGACAGATAACTGATGTAATTTGTTATTGAGAAATCCCTTCTCTGCTCTGTCAGAAAACCCGAAAGTGTGTGTGTGTGTGTGTGTGTGTGTGTGTGTGTGATATCTTGTAAAACAGTTTATAAAAGTAGCAGCAGTATGAGGAAAGAAGATGGCATACCTGAGATTGAAAGATCAAGATTTTTTTGCTAAAAAATATTTTATAACTGTTGAATTTCATAAGAAATTAGGACTAAAGACTTCCCAGAAATATTTCATTAATTTGTTAGAGCATCGGATAAAATGCCTTGCAGTATATATTCTAGCTCTTTACAGTCCGAGTTCAAATCCTGTAGAGGTCATCGTTACCTTTTTATCCTTTCAGGGTTGATAAAGTACCTGTTAAATACTGGGGTCGATTTAATCAACTAACTCCTACCCCAAATTTCTGGTCTTATTCCTAGTTTAGAAATGATGACCATTACTAAATCCTCCCGAGGTTAATTAAAAATGCCTTAGGTATTTAGCCATGTCTGTTAATATTCTAAGTTTAGATCTTGCTGAGGTTGATTTTTGCCTTTCATCTGTCTTGGGTTGATAAAACGAGTACGAGTCAGATACTGGGGTCAATATATTTGTCCCCTTCCATCAAATTTGAAATCTTGTATCTATGTAAGAAAGTATTAGCGAGGTTGATTAATCCAAATCTACTGGAATATAATCTGTGGCATTATCTATAAGTGAGAAATTGTTTTAACATTAGTATATGAAACTATGTAGAATCCCATTATGGATGTTTTGTTTGTCTCCTTACCATTGCTTGACAACTGGTGTTGGTTTGTTTGTATCCCCATAACTGAGCAGTTCAGCAAAAAAAGGCTGATGGAATAAGTACCAGTCTTAAAAAATAATTACTGGGGTCAATTTGTTCAGCTAAGTCCTTCAAGGTGTGGTGCTCTAATATGGCTGCAGTCCAATGACTGAAACATGAAAGATTAATGGGAAGTATTATAAAGGAAATAGTAATCTTCTCACAAGACTGAAGTATAATATTGGTCCCCAATTAAAGCCATGTCATTTCACTAACACTAAAAATGCCTTTAGGAAATGCATGTGTATCACTGTATCTCCTATATATATATATATACAATAACAAAATATGGCACCTTGGTTTCTAGTCATGAAAAAGACCAACATTATGAAAAGTAAAATATGATGGTGCAGCAGATGGTTCCACATTGTTTCAACTGTCAGTTGCAACAGCTTCAGTCCTGTCATTTATGGCTTTGCCAAAAGCATTACTGCCAAGGCTTGTCATTTCCTATAAACATTCATAAATGTTCAAGTCAAACATTCTAGAGAATATATTTCATTTGGCTACGACAGTAATTAATGATGAATAGCTCTGTGGAGGCCATAAATGTTGACAGCTCTGTACATGGAAGCAGATTGCAAATTTGTATTTCTGTAGTTTCTAAGAGACTGCTAATTGCATAGATTTATAATATTTCATGGAATTTTACAATATTTTGATAAATAGATCTTTTAAAAAAATATGTAGTAAAGTAAGTCAGTTGCCAACTAGATGTGGATTGTTGCTAAGATATTAGATCATAATATTTTACGTTCATAGCAAAGCTATGGGAGACAAGAATGTAGATCTGCCCTGGTGAGCACTTTTATAGCGGTAGTACTTTTGGGTCTTCTATATAAACCTGTATAACTCAAGGGCTGTCCTGAGTGGCACACATTGTAGCTACACCACTGTTTCATGGTGTATTTTATTAAGAGCAAGTCAGCTTGGTGGATCTCCTTTCTCCTCAAGCAACACACTTGGAAGGATTTGAGTTCAGCACTGTAAGATAATAAAGCACTTATACTTACAGAGCTGTGGATTAACAGAATTGTTAGCATTGGCTAAAATATCTTGTGATATTATTGCTGTTTCTTCTGATTTCAAATTCCACCAATCCTCTTTACCTTTCTTTCTTCAGTGGTTGTACTTCTCATATACCACATATTGACTGTATCCTACCCCAAAATGTGTGGCCTTGTTATATTGGAAATTAGTTGCACAAAACTCTTGCTGCTTATAGTGGTCACCTATGTTTTCCCATTGTTTTCCCATTTAGGTGTGCTGGGCTATTTGAGAGTGATACGTCTTGACTTAGACACATAGCACGGCATTATTGATGGGATATGATCCTTGAATATTTCTATGAAACATTCTAACTACTTGGCCAACTAGAGCTGTCCTTTATTAAATGTTTCTACTAGAAATATTCTTAAATGTTCTGTGAACTGGATATCAGTTGGTGGCTGAAGATGTTTTATATCTAAATGAAGCTAACCAGATCCATTTCAGATTGATCACACCATTAATGGGCATGAGCAACTGGAAACAGCTGAGTTATGTTTTTGGCATGAAGTTTAGGTTAATCTAACCAGAACATAATTGTCGGTAAATCTATAATGTATCATTAACACTAAAATATGACTTTGAACTGAGGAAGTTTTATTACTGGAGCATTTATTAAATTTGATTAAAATTTAATAGATACTATATGATTAATCTTAATTGTTAAGATAATAAAGCATACACATGCATATATATATATACACACGCACACATACACCTGTTCTATTATCTTAGCATCAAGTCCTATCTTTGTACCGATGACATACAGCTATTACTACCACTGATATTATACATGTATGTCCTTATATATAAGTGATTGTATGTAATGTATATAAGTTAAATGGTAACCATTTCTCTGATCTAAATCTCTGTAGCATGATAAACCTTTGCCAATATCATGGAAATCAGAATGCTCTTCTCCCACAACCAGTGTGATCCAGTGCAGAGTATATAGAAAATATTTGATATATATGTCTATGTATATATTCATGTATGTATAAATATATGTAAAATAGTATTAACTATTTGTTCTTAATATCAATTGTAAAACGGAGTCAATTGGTTGAATTTAGTCTTCAAGCCTTTATAAATATTTTAATTTCTCTATCATTTTAGAGTATTTTACATTTTTGCTTGGAATGGCAAATTTTAGATTCTGTATTTTGTTATATATATATTGATAAATCATCTTGTACTGTGGTGTTTCTTGTCATTGTTCTGAAAATTAGTTCTGTAGTTAGAGCATTGGACAAAATGCTTTGCAGGTTTTTTTTTTTTTTTTTTTTTTTTTGGCTTTTTATGTTCAGAGTTCAACTTTGCCTTTCATCCTTCTGGGATCAATAAAATGTAGCACCAGTGAAACAACTTAAATCTTAAGTCTAGATGATGATGATGATGATGATGATGTTAAGAAGAAAGTAGAAAAAGAATTGATTATCAAAAATGACTTAAGATTAACATTGAAGTTAGTGATGTGGTGGTGATGATGATAATGTCTGCCAGGTTTCTTTCACACCTTAAATATTTGATTGGGAGGCAGTTTTAAAGAAAGTTAAAATTTGCAAAACAGAATTTTTTTTTTTTTAAACCGTCTTTCCAAAAATTTCTTTGATTTTTTTCTTCTAAATAATTTTATTCCTAGGTATTTAAAAAATTTTTTTTTTTTAATTTAATTTTTTTTTTTCTTAAGGTAGTGAGTTGTTAGAATCATTACCATACTGGACAAAATGCTTAGCAGCTTTTCTTTTAGCTCTTTACATTCTGAGTTCAAAGAGACCATCAAGGTTAACTTTGCCTTTCATCCTTTCGGAGATGATTAAATAAGTACCAGTTGAGTACTGGGGTCAGTGTGATCTACTTACTCTTTCCCTTAAAATAGCTGGCCTTATGCCAAAATTTGAAACCATCAACATTATTTTTAATCCCTTTTCTTAATAACACATCATATATGTAGGAGCCAGCTGGATGTTTTGTAAGATTCTGATATAATCTGTTGCATCAGGGGCATAAATAAATTTATCTATTTATGTCGGGTTATTTCAGATAATATGCCAATAAAGATTTGGTGCACCATATAAACCCTATGTTGCTTTTGAAGAGGGTGGGCTACTATGTAGCTGAGTCCGAATCTATTACACTGTTCTCTCTCTTTCTCTCACACACACAATTCTGGAAAGAAACAGTTTCTCCCCCCACCCCCATATAGTCTCTTAGAGAAATCTTTACGTTTTCTTTATTATAGAGATGTTCCTAATTAACTGTCAGTTTTTACTAATACGATTATATAGATATATATATTAAAGCATGTTGATTCAACAGTGAAATTATTTTTTTTAATTTCTTAAAATTATCTCCCTTTATTCAGAGTTTCTTAACTATTATCACAAGGTTTTTATTGTTTGTTTTCCTTCTCTGTCCGCAATGGAAATTTCAGTAAATTAAGAATTTACCATGTGTGGCATTCTGTACACCTTCCAGTTGAGTTATATATATATATATATATATATATATATATATTCCTTTGTATACCAACTCAAGGGTTGTGGCCATGCTGGGCCACCACCATGTATATATATGTATATATATATATATATATATATATATATATGTATGATTGAGTGGACAAATGAAAGAAAGTAGCACTTGAAACAATTGGTAGAAGTTTCAGATTTGGTTCTATGAGCCTGACAAATTAGGTTCGTTTGGTGAACCTACAAAAATTTAAGTTGCATGAAGCTGAATCAAACTGTTATTAAATGAAATGTATGTATAACATACATACATACATACATATATATATATAGCAGTTTAGTTTCCTCAGAATTTTTGTGTTATTATTAGTAAAAGAAATAATAAATTTAGACAAATATAGACTATACTGAAATAAAATTACAACAATGGATGATACTGTTAATATTAGTTCTTGTACTACTAGCTTAATCTTCACATTGAACTGTTTTTTTAACATTCTCATCTACGCTACATTGCTTTTGGTTTTGTCTCCAACCATCATTCCTGCATGTGTACATTGCACCCAAGGATCAGAGATCAAATCAGTTGAAGTGTAGTATAGATGTAAATATTCAAATATTTTTTTTTCTCTCCAAAGACGAAGTTAATAGTTTGAAAAGTTATAGTGTTGGATAATAACTGTAGTTGAAACACAAGCACACACAATCACTTCCCTGTACTTCAGAAGTTTTAAAGAAATTCTATTTTATTTTCCATATGGATACATTGAGTGTACTTTTACCATCTTTGCTGTTGGTGCTTGTCTCGATTTCCATTTAGTTCCAGTTTCTTACTGAAAAAGCATTGCAAAAACATTGTTAAAAATTTTTTTTGTGTTTTTGTTTTATTTTTGTCTCCCAACAGCTTTTCTTTTTCTCATCATAACAACTTTCTTTTTTTTTTCCTTTCAGAACATTTTTTTCACTTCTGTTATGGCTCAGCCTTGACATTAAATGCTGTAAATAATACTTAAAATATTTCTTTTCTAAAAGAAAAGAGAGAAAAAAAAAATCATACATAAATAAACTAAAACTAATAATAATAATGATATACAGAAATATATTAAAAAAAAAATTGAGATTAATAAATTTTATGGATAAATGAAAATATTCATCTCTTAAAACAATTATGGAATTTTAAATATGGAAACTCAATTCTGAAACAATCAATCATTTATTTTTATTTTATTATAATAATTATTATTATTATTTTGACATCTTATTCTTATTTTTAATTAGAATTATCACTTTTTTTTTCTTTGTTCAATGCCTGCTCCTCTCAAGTTTTGATGTACAATGCAGTGTCAAATGTAAATAGACTGCTTCCATCTAACCAAATGCTTGTGTGTTTTGGAAACATGTGAATAAAATGTCAATAAACTACTTTGTTACATATTACGTATTTTTGTTACTTTATTTTTTGATTTTGTTTTTCTGTTTTTCTTTTATCATCTAATCGTTTCAGACATTGGACTATGGCCATTCTGGGGCATCATTTTGAAGGGATTTTAGTTGTTGAATAAATCAGTCCTGGTACTTATGGTTTTTTAACTTTTTTTTTTTGTTTTTTAATCTAGTACTTTATCAGACTCTTTAGCTGAACTGCTAAGTTAATGGGAACATAAACCAACACATGTAAAAGGAGGAGGTGGGTGACAAGCACATAAATATATATGGTGCAGGCATGGCTGTGTGGTAAGAAACTTCCTTTCCAATCACATGGCTCCAGGTTCGGTTTCACTGTGTGGCACTTTGGGCAAGCGTCTTCTATCATCTTGGGCCAACCAAAGCCTTGTAATTGGATTTTGCAAATGGAAACTGAAAGAAGCCCATTGTATATATATATATATATATATATATACACATAATATGTGTGTGTATCTTTGTCCCCCATTCCTTGACAACTGGTGTTGGTGTATTTATGTCGTCATAATCTAGCAGTTCGGCAAAAAGACCAAAAGAACAAGTTCTAGGCTTAAAAAAAAAACTATTCTGAGGGCAATTTGTTCAGCTAAAACCCTTCAAGGTGGTGCCCCAGTATTGCTGCAGTCAAATGACTGAAACAAGTAAAATATATATATATATAATACAAGGTGGGCCAAAAATCACACAAAATGAGTTCAATACACACATTTGTACATAATGAACAAAATGAATAATATAAATATAATGTCAAATGTCTTGGTGCATGACTTTTGGACCACCCTGTATATTGTGTGCTTGTGCTTGTTGCCCACTTCCCCCTTTTTACATGTATCGGTTTGTTTATGTTCCTCTAACTTAGTAGTTCACCAAGAGTCTGATAAAGTACTAGACTAAAAAAAAAAAAGAAAAACAAATAAAAAATCATAAGTACCGTAGTTGATTTATTCAACAACTAAAACCTTTCAAGATGGTGCCCCAGAATGGCCATAGTCCAATGTCTAAAACATTGTCCCTATCTTTGCCTATGTTCCACAGGCTGGACAGGGGCTGATGACCAGAAAGACCAATTCTATGAGGTCATTCTGCAGACAACCTCAACGACAAATGGCAGAGTCTTAGTTATTGTGGCTGACCACTTTAATGGACACGTTGGGCAGCATTCCCATGGGTGTATGTGGTGGTTATGGCTTTTGACCCCAGGAATGAGAAGGGAACAAGTCTACTGGAGTTCTGTAATGCAAATGATCTCATGATCTGCTACATGAACTTCAGAAAACCAGTCAGCCACCTAATCACTTATTAGCCAGGTGGGAACATAAACCAGGTTGATTATCTCTTCACCAGGCAATGAGATAGGCAGATGCTCAGAAATGCAAAGTCTTTCTCAGGTGAACAGTGTACACCCCAACATAGGCTGCTAGTTAGTGACTTCAGAATTAGGGCTAGAAAGTCTTGGAGAAATAAACCATACTAGAAAGGATTATGGAAACTCAAAAACCCAGCAAACCAGCAGAAATTTAGAGATTCTAATAGAAGCCTCTGATGATAGAGAGGAGGAAGGGACATATAACTTAAAGGACAATTGGAAGTTCCCATGGACAATCTACTGGAGGCCACTGACCAAATCTGTGGCTGGTGCAAAGTCCCAGCTAGGCCGAGGGTGACATGGTGGACAGTGCTCACTGTATCGCTACTTTCTCCGCCTCCTCTTTATACTCAGGTTCATCTTTCATACCTCCAGACTTTGCATAGTTTGTATATTATCATCATTATCATTCTTTAACATCCACCTTCCATGCTGGCATGGGTTGGACAGTTTGACAGGAGTCAGCCAGGCAGAAGACTGCACCAGACTTCTGTGTCTGTTTTTGGCATGGTTTTTATGATTGAATGTCCTTCGTAACACTAACCAGCTTGCAGAGTGGACTGAGTGCTTTTTATGTGGCATCAGCACAGGTGAGGTCAGTTTTGGTATGATTCCTTACAGCTGGATGCCCTTTCAAACACCAACCACTTTACAGTGTGGATTGGATGCTTCTTATGTGGCACCAGCACTGGCAGAGTCACCAAGAAACTTGCAAGACCAAAAGTCATTTGCAAGGAAAGGGGGCATTGGAGGGGGTGATCTTGTGTCAGATATGAAAGGTTAGAACTGTGTTAAGGGTACACATGTCTGTGAAATGCTCAGCCACTTGCACGTTAATTTCACGGGCAGGCTGTTCCATTGATCAGGTCAACTGGAACCGTTGTCATCATAAGTAAGAGAATGCCAAACATCATCATAACAAAATAAAGCAAAAGTGAACGTAACAGCAGTACACATGTATTTGAAATGGCAATCATGATTTTATTAAGAGACAGTTGTTATAGAATTGTTTCACACCTGTAAATTCGCCAAACATATGATTTATTGAAACTAGAAAAATAAATAGTTCTGGGATATCTAAAGTTTTGTTTAAAGTTTTAAGCCTCTTCTTCTTCCTCTTCCTCCTCTTCTTCTAATTCTTCTTCAGCTGCGGCATTAGCCTGCTGCTCAGCTCTCAAGGCAGCTTCTTGCTCTGGAGATGGATCATCAATCTCGATCACTTCTGGCCCATCTAAGTATTCTTCCATTGGGGCTGGTATTAGAGGTGGGGTGTAGTTTTCAGCCGCTGCCTTGTGACCCCAGCCAAGGTAAATGTTTTCAAATTTCCTGCAATGATTAAAACGGGAAAGAAAAAAAAAAAACAACTATAAAACAACTAAAACAAACAAACATCAGTTTACCTGTCTGATGACAGGTTGTAGCCTTAAACCACAATGGCAAAATAGAATTTTATTCTATTTTTGCTTTTCTATTCAATTAGATAACAGAAATGCATGACTGCCTATTCATTCTTTTGTTGTAGAATTCACCTCATCTAAGTGTTGATGGATCTTGAAGTAGGAACAAAAAAAAAAAAGAGCTCAGTAAGAACTTATATCTAGATGTGAAAATGAGCTTTAATATTTTCCATTAGTTAAACCCACCATTAATAAAATATCAGCTCAACTGACTTATACAAGGGCCATTCTCTTGTGATGTACATGACAGTCAGAGATACAAAGTAGGAAATATCTAAGCTGTTAGTGTTGAGCATTTAAAAGAATTATATCGATTCATTTTCACAGTGTAGTTCGACAAC
The DNA here is from genome assembly GCF_046866305.1 of Octopus bimaculoides. Lineage (NCBI taxonomy): Eukaryota > Metazoa > Mollusca > Cephalopoda > Octopoda > Octopodidae > Octopus > Octopus bimaculoides. Next base: position 68,035,440 of record NC_142938.1, on the reverse strand, counting down.
CTAGGCGGGTAGTAAATAAAAAGATTTTCATCTGCAATGTATGTTGAATTTTTTGAGGAGGATCCAAAAATTGTGACATATGTGGCAGTGTACCAAATAACCTGAAAATATTAACAGCTAATTTCTCTGAATTTCTCCAGAGCAGCATAAAAAAGTCTCATTGTGTTTATTTATAGTGGACCTGAAATTTTGAAAACTGCTAATGAATTTGCTGGATAACAATGTTTGTGGTCATAATTCTCATTTTCCTGGTGTGATATGCATGACAAAAAAGTTTCCATTTTAAAGACAGCACTGTAAAGAGCTTAATGGTTGGTGTTAGGAAGGGCATCCAGTTATAGAAACTCTGCCAGATCAGATTGGAGTCTGGTGTAGCCATCTGGTTCACCAGTCCTCAGTCAAATCGTCCAACCCATGCTAGCATGGAAGGCGGACGTTAAATGACGATGACGATGATGATGATGATGATTTATTTTTTACAGGGGTCTAAATGAACCACTTCAACATACCTTTACATATATATAATGATTTTTCCCCAAGCTTTCTAAAAATTTTTGAAAACATTTTGGTGTAACTCTCACAAGAATGGTCCTATATCTTTTCTGGTATAACTCATACAAGAGAACATACTAACCTACTTGTGGAAAAAGTACTGGCACCAGGCCATAAGTTGGATTTTAATACAGCAACAGCATACTGTGGGATAAGTGACGATGAGGCAGATAATGTCCAAGGTATTATTCCATTGAGACTAATGTCTTCAGAGAGTGGAGTTAATAGAGGTGGGCCAATTTCAGGCTGAGGTTCTTCCATTTCTTCTCGTTCTTCTTCTTCATCTTCTTCAATCTCTTCCTCAGTTTTGGCAGTTGCGTTAAACCATTTACATCGCCCCTACAGGATAAAGAATACATTTATATCGGTTTAAAGTTTTGGCACAAGGTCAGCAAAGTTTAGGAGAGGGATTAAGTAGATTACATCAACCCCCAGTGCTCAACTGGTACTTATTTTATCGACCCAGGAAGGATGGAAAGCAAAGTTGACATTGACAAAATTTGAACTCAGTACGAAAAGATGGATGAAATACTTATTTCTTTACTGCACACAAGGAGCTACACACAGAGGGGACAAACAAGGACAGACAAACTCAGTATGAAAAGATTGGATGAAATGCTGCTAAGCATTTTGCCTGGCATGTTAATGGTTCTGCCAGCTTACCAACCTTAAGAAAATTTTTAAAAAAACATTTATATTAACCAGAGGAAACCTCTGTAAAGTTGCTTGATCTACTAGAAATAGCAACCAAATCTTCTGAAAATCATATTTTACCATCTTAAAAAATGTAGAACACTTTATATATGGTAATGCCATGAATTTAGAGGGGGTCATCTCAAAAGTTTTTAGAGGGGAAACCAGTATTTCCTGATGTAGTTGTATAATTGATGGAATAATACATGATTTTATATTTATTTAGTTACTATTTTCTTTTCTTTCTAATTTTTACTGTTATCCATTTACGTTTTTCAAGCAGTTTGTAGATTAATTAATGGCAAAACAAGAAATTTTATGTAAACTTTTCTTGGATACATTGGACAACATAGTTTTAGATATATTATATGTGAAAAAAAAAACTACTTGAGTGGTCATAATTGGAATCATCATCATTATTTAACATCCGTTTTCCATGTTGGCATAGGTCGGAACTGGTAAACCAAAGAGCTTCACTAGACCTCAGTCTGTTTTGGCTTGGTTTCTATGGCTGGATGCCCTTCCTAATGACAACCATTCCACAAAGTGTACTGGGTGCCTTTTACATGTCACTGACATGAGCACTTTTTATATGTCACTGGCCCAAGTGCCTTTCATATGTCACCAGCACCAGCCACAACCAGGATTTTACTTAGCTTGGCGTGTCTTCTCAATACATTTGATAATACATCATACCTGATCAGGTATGATTTACAGTTAAACAAAAACCCTACAGAATAAGTTACATTTTTGCTAGGTATATTCCACCATTTATATCAAAGCTACAGGCTAAAATACTTTTTTGGTAGCTGAGTTCAATTTATAGTAATACTACAGGTTAAAATGGAGTCAACAAGAATACCAATCTGAACAATTTCAAGTAAAAAGAATTTTTATTTTATTGAATAATATTTGAGCAACAAAAGTAATAAGCTGATAAAAAGAAAAAGTGGTTGGGCACTGGACTAACACATAACAAGCATCTGGCTTGAACTGATGTAATGAGCTGGATGTGCGGAAACATATCTACTGCTTCCAGGATCTGTAATCATGACAGAGCAGAAAACTAACGAGCATCAAGAAAGGAAGAAAGAAAGAAAGAAAGAAAGAGCAGAAAAATATGAATTAAGAAGTCTAATAAAGAACCCTTGGTTCAAAAGTAATCACTAAATAAGCTATAACACCCAGCAGCAAGGCTCACTCCAGGTCACACACCTGTAGGGTAAGCTATATATATACCAATCTATCTGTCTGTCTGTCTGTCTATTTATTTGTCTGTCTGTCTGTCTCTATTTTTCACTCTGTCTATCTTTCTATTTGTTTATTTATACATCTATCTATCTATCTATCTATCTATCTATCTATCTATCTAATTTCAGGGTTCTTGAAAAGGTCACAGACACTCCTCCTCTTTTTCACCTCTTCTTCTTCTTTTTCCTCTCCTTCCACCGCCTTCTTCCCTCTTCTGCCTCCTCCTTTCCTCTTCTGCCTCCTCCTTTCCTCTTCCTCCTCCTCCTCTTCCCTCTCTCTCCTCCATCCATACCTCGTCCTATTCCCCTTCTCTTATCTTCTAGTTCGATATAAAAATAAAGTTTAATATCCATCAGGTTCGACTTTTATATTGTCTCTGAGTCAAAGAAATAGCTACTGGGATCTCTTTAATCAACCATACCCAACCAACTGTACATCTTTCGCTTCGTGAATACGTCAGAACCTAATAGATAATCCAAAAAGAAACAAATAAAGACTGGATGGGGGGAGGATTACAAAAACTTAGCCTTATTCCAGTTGGCTCTTCACAAAATTCAAAAAACAATTGCTTACTTAAAAAAATATCCCAATTGTCCACATAGACATCAAAATTTACGCAACATAAGCTAGTTCTCATAGGGGAAAACAGTTACGTACCAAAAAGAGTGTTGTTAAAGTCTAAACTTGCAGTGAATATTGTTCAAGGGAGATAATTATAACTATTTTAATGGATCTTTAAATGAATTACTTCCCTTGACTAATTTCATCTTTTTTCGCTTAATTTTTTCAGTCGTCTGGATAATACTAATTTTTGTATAGAACCAAGCATAAAGAAATTATTATAAATTATAATCTATGACCTACAAATTATAATCCACTTGAGCCTGTCCTTGGTTTTATGATATAAACTGTTTTAAAGTGATCTAAATTAAAAGCATTCTTCGTTATTTAAAAATTAAATGAAACAACGAGGGTGTATTCCAGTTCGGGATAATATATACTATGAAATCAATCTAGCAATAACTAGCATGGAAATTTTAACCTAAAATGGACGTCGTGGTGGTGATGATGATGATGATAAAATAATAATGAGGATAATAGCGTCCAACTTCATGATTTACATGTTACTAGAATTATTCTGTAGTGTCAAAATAAATTGTAGCCAATACAGGTACAATATCCAGTCAGTTATACCAAACCACCAACATTTAAACAACCATGCCCAATAGTCTCATTCCAGGAAGGTGAAAAGGTGGTGGAATAGTACAATGGATGAAGTCATAAAAACTAGAAGACAAGCCTTGAAAAAGATTAGAAGAAAGAGGAGTGCATGAAACAGTAACAGATAAGGCAGTAAGAGAAGCTGGATGTTGTGTATACATAACAGAGAGGGAAAGCTGACAGAGATTTATAAGTGCTTTGTGACAAAAGAAAGAGAGATGTGAGATTTTCTGATCATGAAACAGAGAATCAGAAATCTAAGTTGGTATCAATGGTGTTGGCACTGCTGCTGCTGTCATCACCTGTCATCACCATTGCCAGTGATGTTATTGTCATCATCATCATCAACTGCAGCAGCAGCATCGTCATCATTGTCATTGTTGTCATCGTCGTCGTCGTCGTCGTCATCATCATCATCGTTATTGTTGATGTCGCCGTCATCGTCATCACCATCTTAATATCTGTTTTTCTATACTTGCATGAGATAAATAAGTACATTAAAGAGGGAGAGAAAGTGAAGCAGGAAGAGAAAGAGAAGGAAAGAGAGAGAGAGAGAGAGAGAGAAATATAGAGTGGAAGAGATAGAAACAAAGAGAGAGAGTGGCGGAAAAGAGAGAAATAGAGAGGGAAGTAAATAGGATAGAATAAAACAAGAAAGGGTAGAAAGAGAGAGAGAGAGACAGACAGACAGAGAAGTAAACTGACCTGTGGTAAAATGTGCAAGGTATGATGGACCCAGTTATTTAAGGATTCACACAGTTCTCTCATTGTAAGTCCATCAAAGTCGATGTTTTCGATGTAAGTGTCCCGTACTGGAAAAAACCAAAAGATTGAAATGAAAAGATGATTTGAACATTGGGAAGCATTTGAGTGGGATGTGGCTCAATGGTAGAGTCTTTGCTTTGCATGCAAAAGGCCCCAGGTTCAATACGTAGCATCTCCAAAAGCAGGCTGGAGATGTGTTTTTGTTTATAAGTGCAAGGTGGCTATGGGGTAAGAAGATAATTTGCCAACCACGTGGTTTCATGTTCAGTGCCACTGTGTGGCACCTTGGGCAATTGTCCTCTACTATAGCTTCAGGCTGACCAAAGTTTTGTGAGTATATTTGGTAGAAGGAAACTGAAAGAAGCCCATCATGTGTGTGTGTGTGTGCATGCGCACGCATGCATATGTGTGTATGTTGGATTGTTTACCTCCCCATAACTTAGTGGTTCAGCAAAAGAGGCTGATAGAAAATGTACCAGACTTGCAAAAAAAACAAAAAAAAAACATAAGCACCGGGGTTGATTCTTTCAAACAAACCTTTCGAGGTGGTGCCCCAGCATGGCCACAGTCCAATGACTGGAACAAACAAAAGATAAAAGAGGAATTGATAAAACAACAGCTAATGGAAACATGAGATGTTCTGGGACTTACCCTCGCCTTCTTCTTCCTCTTCCTCTTCCTCATCAAATTGGTAGTACCCCATTATTGAGGCCTGGGTGCCAGCACTGATGCGTGCAATTTGAGCTCGAAGATAGTTCATTTCATTACCAGGAAATGGAGGATATGTGATTATCTAGGAGAAATAAAGAACCACATAGATTATATGATGGTATTTGTCATTCAAAAATACTAATTTAACCCATTACCTACCAGTGATCTCATATGAGATCACTTAAAAATTACAAATTTCTTAATTATCTGTCAATATTTACACATATCTAACCTTTTTGCTATATCTACTAGGTATATTTCTCTGATATTCAAATGAGGTTTGCTAATTTTTCACCCAATATCTTGCTTATTTCTATTTAAAATATTATTTTGAAATGTTATTTTGATCATTCCAGTGTGTTTCTAAGGCTGTTTTATGCTAGAAATCAAAGTTTCATAAAAAAATTCCAGTTAATAGAATTATAGGAGGTAATGGGTTAATACAGAAAAGATGGGATTTGAATCATGTATCTATCACTTGTTGGGTAACTGTGTTACTAAACTCACTACATATTACAGGGTGGAGCAGAGAGGATGGACGTTTTTGAAAAATTCACAAAATCATTAATTTTAGCTGCAAACAAATTTTATTGACATCAATGTGTTCGTATTGAATTAGCATTTGTCAAAATCAAATGTGGAAAACAACATCCATTATGTGGTATCCTTTTTCATTGAATCATTTCTGAAGACTTTTTTGGAAGTTGACCTCCACTCTCTCCAGCATTGTCCTGTCAATTTGGGTAACATTGCTCTCCTAGATTTTCAAGAGCCCAATAACAACAGTTCTGTTGATTCACCATGCCATTGAGATAAAAATGAGCTTCATCACTCATTAACAAAATGAGGTTGTCATTTGCTTCAAATATTGTATCCATCTCTTGTGCAAAGTTAAGCCACTGTGCATAATCCCATGGTTTCAACTGTTGCCCAATGACCAATTTGTACAGGTGGAAATGCAGATCTTCATGCAAAATATGCCTTACTCATTGATTATTAATGCCAAATTCAGTGGAATGCCTTTGAGCAGAGCGATTCGGACTCTATATCAAAGCTTGTCTGACACATTCCACATTTTCCGGGGTCCGTACCATTCGTGGTGTCCCAACCGGTCTCCTGTTCGTTAGTGTATCTTGTGTAAAAAGTGCATTCACCCAATGTCAGATTCTGTTACAGGTGGGAACAGCCTGATTTCGGTGAATCTTGAAGTGATGCTGAAACTCATGCTAAGCTGCTGAGACAGACTCGTTATTCTTCCTGTAATTGTTGTAAGCAAACACACGATGCTCTATCGTCCACAGCCCCATAGCTTCACCTGAAAAGTAAAGATGCTAAGACATCACGGACTGAATGTTACCTGTCGGACATATGTTCCTCCCCCTGGGGCTGAGTAATACCCATTTCAAAAACGTCCGTACTCTCTGCTTGACCCTGTACCTAACATTCCATAGTTTTATGTTAAATGGTAATGACCCTTTTCGTTCATGAATGACCATGGGATTGCATTTAGAAAGTTACCTCCAAGGCACAAGTCTGGACAAGATTGTTTATAGAAAACCAGCAGTCACCCATGCATATCAGCCTCTCCTCTCTATGCCACCGATGCTATCCAAGGGAAAGGCAAAGGCTGATGCAACTTGGTGCCAGTGACATCGCAACTCATTTCTACAGCTGAGTGAACTGGAGCAATGTGAAATAAAGTGTCTTGCTCAAGAAAACAACACACAGACCAGTTCAGGAATCGAACTCACAACCTCATGGTTGTGAGCCTGACACTTTAAACACTGAGCCATGCACCTTCAGTCTTATGGGTGTCTGCTTCAATGACCCTGAGAGCTATGCCAGTGGAGTGCAAGCTCCTGGTAGGTCTCCTGTGCTGGACAGGTCAAAAGATAGAGGCAAGACTAATATGGACCACCTCTTCCCAGAGGTAAAAATGAGTTTGTATAGAACCGACACCTCAACCTAGAAAACAAACAAAGTTACTGAAGTATAGATGACAATTCAAAACCAACAAGATTTGGGAGAGGAAGGGCTTCTCTTCTTAGAGAGTGGTGCAACAAAATGCAAAAGGCAGCAAGGATCCGACTGGAGAGAAGCAGAAATGATAGCCCAGCAGAGTCAAGAACAGTGGAGAAAAGTCATTGATGGTCTCTTCTCCATGGGAAGTGAAGGACTTAAGTGAAGAGGTTGTTAATTTGAAATGATGAGTTCAGTTCCTCCTGTACAAACTTGCCCATAGTATTCTACTTAAAAAAGCAGTCTTCTAAGTATATTTGTAGCCCAATTGGTCAAGGGACTAAGAACCATGTAACAATGTCACTTTCTGTATCATGATAACAAGTTAGCTTCTTGACACTGACAGTTCTTTTGTCCAATGGAAGCAGTTTACTAAGTCCGTCAAACAGATATCATACAACACTCTTTCCATGTTGGTAGTTTATCACCTCTCTTAACACTGTATCACTCTCTTTAACACTGTGTCACCTCTTTTAGCATTGTATCACTTCCCATAACACTTAAACATTGCTTTTAATTCTATATTACTTTTCCATAACACAGTGTCCTCACTCAACATTCAGCTATCTTCTTTAACCCTTTAGTATTTAAACTGGCCATATCCAGCCCAGATTTTCAACCTGTTTTATGTCCAAACCAGCCAAATTTGGCTTCTCACATCTCAACACTTTCACTCTAAAACTAAATAGTCACATCATTTAAGTCTCAAAGCTACAAGATAATGCATGATTAAAATCAAAACAATGTGAATAAATAAGCATTACATTTGATAGACTAATCTGAATGCTAAAGAGTTTAGAGAATGGTAGATCAGATTTAATAGGATCAGAGAAATACAAAATGTTCACTTTTTCAGGTACCAAAAGCTAAGCTTGGAACTGCTGCCAGTAAATTTCAATGCAACACATACAGTTATACAAGAAAAGCTCTCACTGTAGACATATAACAAGAGACATATACCTTTTTTTTTTTTTACTGAAACATGACATCACATTAAAATGAAATTGTTTTAAGACTTACTGGGGCATCTAATCTTCCAGTAAAATATTTCTTGATCTGTCTGGCAATTACAATCTGTATTGGGTTCACTAAAGGCAAACGTATCCAGGGTTTCCCAGCTGCAAATAGGAAACAAAACAAAATAATCAAAATAATCATTTAGCTTCAGTCAACATATATAACTACATCTTTTGGTACACCACATCATGTAAGTCAAAAAGTATGGACAGCAACTCTACTTATTGGGAGATCTACAAAGCTATTTTAGCATGGTCTTTTCTTCCATAATCTATTTATTATTGTTAATTTTACTTCATACAAGGCGATGAGATGGTAGAATTGTTGGCACGCTGAATGAAATGCTTTGCAGTATTTCGCCCATCGCTATGTTCTGAGTTCAAAGTCTGCCGAGGTTGACTATGCTTTTGTGCCTATTTTAAAAGGAGGTGCAATGGCCCAGTGGTTAGGGCAGCGGACTCGCGGTCATACCATCGTGGTTTTGATTCCCAGACCAGGCGTTGTGAGTGTTTATTGAGCGAAAACACCTAAAGCTCCACGAGGCTCCAGCAGGGGATGGTGGCGAATCCTGCTGTACTCTTTCACCACAACTTTCTCTCACTCTTACATCCTGTTTCTGTTGTGCCTGTAATTCAAAGGGTTAGCCTTGTCACACTGTGTCACTCTGAATATCCCCAAGAACTACGTTAAGGGTATACGTGTCTGTGGAGTGCTCAGCTACTTGCACGTTAATTTCACGAGCAGGCTGTTCCGTTGATCAGATCAACTGGAACTCTCGACGTAACCAATGGAGTGCCAACAACAATTTTATTTCATTTCTCATTTGTATAACAGTTATTTTCATTTCTGAGAAAGATGAATAACAAGATGAGGCTAGTCTTAGGTAGAACAACAGGAATGATGCCAAGCCTCAAAGAGCTGCTCCAGAGTCATTAATTTTACAAACTAACACCTTGCCAGGTCTACATTAGAGATAATCAAGATGTCTACTGGAACAATGTAAATACACCCAAGGCTTAATAGTATATATCTACAATCTACAGTTGTTTCATCTTAATGAAGGCAACACAATGACAGCTGTCAGCTGTGGAAGAGAAAAGATGAGACTATAGCTCAGTTTTTCAATTGTTTTTTTTTTGCTTATTAGTAGGAGGGATGGAATCTAGTTATAAAAAGAATTGTTTTAATGATTTGCAAACTCACTAAAACTATCATAACCTTGTTGTTGGCACTCCGTCGCTTACAACGTCGAGGGTTTCAGTTGATCCGATCAACAGAACAGCCTGCTCGTGAAATTAATGTGCAAGTGGCTGAGCACTCCACAGACATGTGTACCCTTAACGTAGTTCTCGGGGATATTCAGCATGACACAGTGTGACAAGGTTGACCCTTTGAATTACAGGCACAACAGAAACAGGAAGTAAGAGTGAGAGAAAGTTGTGGTGAAAGAGTACAGCAGGGTTCGCCACCATCCCCTGCCGGAGCCTTGTGGAGCTTTAGGTGTTTTCGCTCAATAAACACTCACAACGCCCGGTCTGGGAATCGAAACCGCGATCCTACGACCGCGATCCTACGACCGCGATCCTACGACCGCGAGTCCGCTGCCCTAATCAGTGGGCCATTGCGCCTCCACTATCATAACCATGCAGGTATAATTAATATTCATCATCATCATCATCATCATTTTAATGTTCATTTTTCCATGCTTGCATGGGTTGGACAAGGTTTAATTCCATGGCTGGATGCCCTTCTCGAGACTAATCTTCACCTGTTTCCAAGCAAGGTATTATTTCCCCATGGCCAGGCATGACTATGCAAGATTTTGGAAATGAATGATGTTGCTTATATAACAGTGACACTCATTTACAACAATCATGTGATGTGAAGATAAGGAGACATATATGCACGTTCATGCATACATATACATACACACACACACACTGAACTTCTCATAGTTTCCATCCACCAAATTCACTCACAAGGCTTTGGTTGGTCTGGAGTTATGATAGAAGACATTTGTCCAATGTGCCATGTGCAGGGACTGAACCTGAAACCATGTGGTTGGGAACCAAAATTCTGAACCACACAGCCACACCTGCACCTATCAATAATCTAGTAGTAAGATAATATAAAACAATAAAATATGGGGAAAACCAGAAATGGTACAGCTAATTATTATTGTTATAGCATGATATAAGAAAAATTCCACTGAGGTTGACTTTGCCTTTTATCCTTTCAGGGTCGATAAATTAAGTACCAGTTGCATACTCGGGTCGATCTAATCAACTGTCCCCCCCCTGTCCCCCAAAATTTCGGGCCTTATGAGTAAAGGTGGTGAGCTGGCAGAAATGTTAGCTCGCTAGGTGAAATGCTTAGCGGTTTTTTGTCTACCGTTACATTCTGAGTTAAAATTCCGCTGAGGTCAACTTTGCCTTTCATCCTTTCGGGGTCAATAAATTAAGTACCAGTTGTGTACTGGGGTTGATCTAATCGACTGGCACCCCTTCTCCCCAAACATTTCGGTCCTTGTGCTTAGAGTAGAAAAGGAATCATTAGCACGCTGGACAAAATGCTGATTGGGATTTCGTCCGTCTTTACATCCTGAGTTCAAATTCCACCGGAATCAACTTTGCCCGTCATCCTCCCAGAGTTGATAAAATAAGTACCAGTTGGGTACTGGGGTCACTGTTATCAACTTACCCGCCTCCCCCATAAATGCTGGCATTGTGCCGAAATTTGAAATCTATAAATAGACAGAGAGAGTACTTACGTTCATTGCAGACAAAATATGTCTTCTTATTGGTGCCGCTTCCTTTATCTTCTTTTGGTATAGGTGGAGGTGGCTTGTAGTCAATTTTGGGTACTCTATCTTCCACGATTGCTTCTTCTGCATGGTGTTACCAATCCAAGGAAGAGGGTACGAAAGAATTAAAGCAAAACAGTTAAACACTAGAATTTGTAAAAAAAAAAAAAAAAAAAAAAGAAGACAAGAACAATGGTGCTCGGTGATGTTTTGCTGAGGATGGTAATTGGCTTGGTCCCATAAGAAGGTTTGGTACTCAGGAGTGGCTGTGTAGTAAGTAGCTTGCCTACCAACCACATGGTTCCGGGTTCAGTCCCACTGCATGGCACCTTGGGCAAGTGTCTTCTACTATAGCCTCAGGCTGACCAAAGCCTTGTGAGTGGATTTGGTAGACAGAAACTGAAAGAAGCCTGTTATATATATATATATATATGTATGTATATGTTTGTGTGTCTGTGTTTGTCCTCCCACCATCACTTGACAACCAACGTAGGTGTGTTTACATCAGCAAAACTGACCGGTAGAATAAGTACTAGGCTTACGAAGAATAAGTCCTGGGCTTAATTTATTCGACTAAAGGCGGTGCTCCAGCATTACTGCAGTCAAATGACTGAGACAAGTAAAAGAATAAAAGAATAAAAGAATAGAAATTCTAAAGGTTTGGGGTAGGGTGCTTTTTTCGGAGGAAAATGGCATCTTTTGGCCCAAAAAGCTCGTCTAAGGGAGATAACCTGTCCTCAATGATCCCAGACTTTCTATTCTTTGATAACCAGCTAACCAAACGACCATAGCAGATTCCTCCTTCCCAGAAGTGAAGAAATACATTTGTCTCTGGCTTTAGAGTCTGATGAGACATCCATGGAAATATGGCCTTTGTGGATGCAAAACCATTGGTCACTCTATGATCGGACATTAACATAATTACTTTGAAAAAAAAAAAAAATTTTATGATGGGCTGCTTTTTACAGTTTCTGTCTACCAAATTCACTGACAAAGCTTTGGGTTGGTTGAGTCAATAGAAGATTCTTGGTCAAGGTGCTACACAGTAAGACTGAACCATATCCCTTTAGTATTTAAATTGACCATATCCGGCCAAGATATTGTACCTGCTATATCATCAAACTGGTCAGATCTGGCCTCACACATTTAGCCTATTATATCTTTCTAAAAATAAACAATCACATCATTGAAATTTCAAAGTTATTAGATAATGCATGATTAATTCAAAATAATGTGAACAAGAGCACTCAGAGAGTGCAAACCTCCACCAAGGCAACACCAATGTCCTCTCAACAATTAACCAGAGATGATTTTTAAAATGAGAATAACTGAAATAAACTCGACTGCTCTCACAAATGGGAATACTAAAGATGAACTCAACCACTCACAAAAATTAAGTAAAAAAACAGGAAAAATAATCCAGAATCCGAATCCTTGTTTGGTATCAGATCAATTCCAAAATCTAATCAGTTTATGGCAGTCACGAAGCCAAATATTCCTGAAAGTTTCACCTGAATCCATCCAGCAGTTCTTGAGATATCTTGTCCACAAACAAACAAGACTGAAAGCAATACCTCTGTCTTCGCTAAGGCGGAGGTAATAAATAAGCATTACATTCAACAGAGTGACCTGAATACTAAAGGTTCAAATTTAATGGATGTGAAGTTAACTTCTGAACTACACAAATATGTTTGCGCCACTTAAGTGTCAACTAAGAGTAAAGAGTAAAGAACCCCTTCGGTCATGAATGACCATGGGATTGCACCTAGAAAGTTACCTTCTAATGCACAAGTCCGGGCAAGGTTGTTTATGGAAGAACAGTAGTCGCCGTTCATACCAGCCTCTCCTCTCCATGCTACTGATGTTGTCCAAGGGAAAGACAAAGGCCGATACAACTTGGTACCACTGACATTGCAACTCATTTCTACATCTGAGTGAATTGGAGTAACATGGAATAAAGTGTCTTACTCAAAAACTCAACACACAGCCTGGCCCAGGAATCGAACTCACTGCCTCATGACTATGAGCCTGACGCTCTAACCACTGAGACATGCATCTTCAAGTATCTACTAGTATCTTTAATAATCAATGGTCGATAATTTACATGAGTAAAGTGATAAACCAGCAGAACCATTACTGCATCAGGCAAAATGCTTAGTGGCATTTCATCCATCTTTATGTTCCGAGTTCAAACTCCACTGAGGTCAGCTTGGCCTTTTATCCTTTTAGGGTCGATAAAATAAGTGCCAGTTGAACACTGGGCTCAGCGTAACCGATTGACCCCTCTCCTGAAATTGCTGACCTTGAGCCAAAATTTGAAATCAATAATTGACATGAATAAATATTGCATTTTAAATATTGTATGAAATATATTTAACTTCTAGGGTCTGGGGGAAGGGGTAGGGTCCCTGACCTTTGCAGACCCTCTGTACATGTATAGATTACTAAATTATCATATAAGACATCTCACCGTCTTCAGCTTCTTCAGCAGTCTCTTTTGGTGCTTCTGCTACTTCTGGTTCACCCTTTGGAAGAAAGCATGGAAATAGATTCAGAGGCTTATATATAAATAACTCTGCTATAACAGTACAACATCCCATAACAACCATAACACACACACACACACTTCATCATCATCATCATCATCATCATCATCATCATCATCATCATCATCATTATTTAATCTCCTTGTTCCATGCTGGTATGGGTTGGATAGCTTGACAAGATCTGATGGGTCCAAGGATTGCATTGTACCCTATTTGTCTGTTTTAGCATGATTTCTATGGAAGCCCTTCCTTATAGCCGGTCATTTTACAGCCTGAACTGGGTAAGCATGTAAGCACACACACATACACACACACATATATGTACACATATATAACAGAGCTAATAGTAATCTGGTCAAAATGCCTCATAAGCTCTCTGTTGGCACACCAAGCTAACAATATTGTTTCTCTTAGAAAAGAACTTTAAGTATTCTTATGGCAGGCTCAGATGCTATGGTTCATCACAATTCTCTAAGTAATTATGTTAATGTCCGATCATAGAGTGACCAATGGTTTTGCATCCACAAAGGCCATATTTCCATGGATGTCTCATCAGACTCTAAAGCCAGAGACAAATGTATTTCTTCACTTCTGGGAAGGAGGAATCTGCTATGGTCGTTTGGTTAGCTGGTTATCAAAGAATAGAAAGTCTGGGATCATTGAGGACAGGTTATCTCCCTTAGACGAGCTTTTTGGGCCAAAAGATGCCATTTTCCTCCGAAAAAAGCACCCTACCCCAAACCTTTAGAATTTCTATTCTTTTATTCTTTTATTCTTTTACTTGTCTCAGTCATTTGACTGCAGTAATGCTGGAGCACCGCCTTTAGTCGAATAAATTAAGCCCAGGACTTATTCTTCGTAAGCCTAGTACTTATTCTACCGGTCAGTTTTGCTGATGTAAACACACCTACGTTGGTTGTCAAGTGATGGTGGGAGGACAAACACAGACACACAAACATATACATACATATATATATATATATATAACAGGCTTCTTTCAGTTTCTGTCTACCAAATCCACTCACAAGGCTTTGGTCAGCCTGAGGCTATAGTAGAAGACACTTGCCCAAGGTGCCATGCAGTGGGACTGAACCCGGAACCATGTGGTTGGTAGGCAAGCTACTTACTACACAGCCACTCCTGAGTACCAAACCTTCTTATGGGACCAAGCCAATTACCATCTAATATATATATATATATATATCATCATCATCATCATCATTGTTTAACGTCCGCTTTCCATGCTAGCATGGGTTGGACGATTTGACTGAGGACTGGTGAAACCGGATGGCAACACCAGGCTCCAATCTAATTTGGCAGAGTTTCTACAGCTGGATGCCCTTCCTAACGCCAACCACTCAGAGAGTGTAGTGGGTGCTTTTACGTGTCACCCGCACGAAAATGGCCACGCTCGAAATGGTGTCTTTTATGTGCCACCCGCACAAGCCAGTCCAGGGGCACTGGCAACGATCTCACTCGAAAATCCTACGGGAGCCAGTCAGGCGGTACTGGCAACGGCCATGCTCAAAATGGTGCATCTCATGTGCCACCCGCACAAGAGCCAGTCCAGGGGCACTGGCAACGATCTTACTTGGCTTGCCGGGTCTTCTCACGCACAGCACATTTCCAAATATATATATATATATATATATATATATATATATATAAATGAGAATGTATGTCTGTGTGTGTGTGTGTATGTGTCTGTATGATTCCTAAAACTCAAGAACTACACAACCAATTTCATTCAAATTTTACACATGCCTTACTTAGGGTCCCGGATATATATGTATCTTTATATCAACTACAAGTACAGGTTATCTTTTTTTTTAGTAGTTTCCTCACAAAGCATTGCCTCATCATTCTCACACACACCCATACTGTTATTTTAATAAAGGATTTAAAGCCTGGAACTTTAGACTTTTATAAGAGAAAATGGTTATAATAAATTTGCTGCCATTTGGTTAAAATGCCTTTTGAAGTAACCCAAGCAGAAAGCAGACAACCAAACAGTTACATAATGCCAACAGAAGATTCAGCTGGTTAAAATTATGAGTAAAAACTGACCAATCATAGAGGCTAAAAATAGAGGCTTGCTGGAAACTGTATTAGCAACAACAGAACTATAAAAGCTTGGATTATGGGATTATAACTCTTTCTTTTAGAGTCTGGCAGTCTTGTCTGATTGACAAATGTTCCATGTCAACTTTCAGTTTTCATCTTTTAATCTCATTTTCTCTTCCAATCTCTCTCTCTCTCTCTCTCTCACTTACTTTCTCACCCACTCTCTCCCTCGTTCTTACTCTCATTCTCTCTCTCTCTCTCTCTCTCTCTCTCACTGTATTTCACTCTCTTTTCCTCCTCTCTCTCTTCCTGATTGTCTCAATCAATTGAGACTACTACTCTTTTACTTTTGCACTTGTTTCAGTCATTTGACTGTGGCCATGCTGGAGCACCACCTTTAGTCGAGCAAATCGACGCCAGGACTTATTCTTTGTAAGCCTAGTACTTATTTTATCGGTTTCTTTTGCCGAACCGCTAAGTTACAGGGACCTAAACACACCAGCATCGGTTGTCAAATGATGTTGGAGGGACAGACACAGACACACAAACATATACACACACATGCATATATACGACGACCTTCTTTCAGTTTCTGTCTACCAAATCCACTCACAAGGCTTTGGTCGGCCCAGGGCTATAGTAGTAGACACCTGCCCAAGGTGACATGCAGTGGGAGTGAACCCAGAACCATGTGGTTGGTAAGCAAGCTACTTACCACACAGCCACTCCTGCGCCTACTATTTACATTCACTTTACAAATTACAGAAAAAAACAACAAAAAACAACAGCAAAGGGCCTACAACAACAACAACAACAACAACAACAGGGACACATGAAACACACACAAACCTCATCGTCTTCTTCTTCCTCAGCTTGGTCTCCTTCACGATATTCAGTTTCCACAATGTAATAGTTTTGTTCTGTGCCTAATATTTTACCCCAGAATCTCACATGCTGGACAGGGTTGCTGTCGACCAAATGCTTCATTGCTACCCAAACACGGAATAGTTCTTCTCTACCAATTCCGATTCCGCATTGTTCAAAGTAGAAAGCCGTTTCCATGATGTTAGGCAGTGGCGATTCAACCTCCTCTTCACGTTCATCAACTTCATCATCTACTTTCTAAAATTGTCAGAGAGGAAGAGAAAAATAATTGTTTGTCATCTGTTTATTTATTATGTGTATGTAGGTATGTGTGTATGTGTATCTACGTGTGTGTTTATGGGTATGTGGAGGCACAATGGCCCAGTGGTTAGGGAAGCAGACTCGCGGTCATAGGATCGCGGTTTCGATTCCCAGACCGGGCGTTGTGAGTGTTTATTGAGCGAAAGCACCTAAAAGCTTCACGAGGCTCCAGCAGGGGATGGTGGCGACCCTGCTGTACTCTTTCACCACAACTTTCTCTCACTCTTACTTCCTGTTTCTGTTGTTCCTGTAATTTAAAGGGTCAGCCTTGTCACACTGTGTCACGCTGAATCTCCCCGAGAACTACGTTAAGGGTACACGTTTCTGTGGAGTGCTCAGCCACTTTCACATTAATTTCACGAGCAGGCTGTTCTGTTGATCGGATCAACTGGAACCCTCGTCGTCGTAAGCGACGGAGTGCCAACAACAACAAATGGGTATGTATGTGTACGTGTGTGTGTGTTTGCGGGTATGTATTTGTGTGTGTTTGTGGGTATGTATGTGTATGTGTGTGTGTGTGTGTGTGTTTGCGGGTATGTATTTGTGTGTTTGTGGGTATGTATGTGTGTGCGTGCATTTGTGTGTGTGTTTGTGGGTATGTATGTGTACGTGTGTGTGTGTTTGTGGGTATGTATTTGTGTGTGTGCTTGTGGGTATATATGTGTATGTGTGTGAGTATATGTGTGTGTCTTTGTGTGTGTGTTTGTGTGAGTGTTTGTGTGTATGTATGCATGTGTGTTTGTGTTTGTATGTGTGTGTGTTTGTTTGTGTTTGTATGTGTTTGTGTTTGCGTGTATGTTTGTGCACGTGTTTGTGTGTATGTGTGTGTGTGGTATGCATGCAAGAATGCATTTATGCATCTTTTATTTTTTTTTATCCTTTACATGCTCGAGTCATTGGACTGCAGCCATACTTGAACACCACCTTGAAAGTTTTCAGTTGAACAGATTGTCCTCAGTACCTTTTTTTTTTGGTACTTTTTAAAGTTCGGTACTTATTCTATCAGTTTCTATTGCTGAACCACAAAGTTACAAGGATATACACAAACTAACACCACTTATCAAGAGGTCATGGGTACTAAAACTCACACACACACACAACAGGCTTCCACACAGTTTCTGTGTAAAAAAATTCACGCACAAGGCATTGGTCTATAAAAATTTGTTGAGGCTGAAATAATGCAAAATGAAATACAACAGTTGAAAATTTGCCTTGTATTTCTTTGACATTTCAGGGTTAGAACCGTTCTTCACATGTCCTGATGAAGAGGTTCTTGCCCCCTAAATACTGAAGTAATACAAGCTAAAACTTTAACTGCTGTTTTGTAAACAAATGTTAAATGATGAATATGTTGATGATGATGCAGGGATACATTTACTTCTATACCCAGTCGAGTTTAAACCTTTTGAGCACTACTAATTGTATTCTACACAGAAAATAGCTGGCTCTCATCTATGAACTATATATATATAAGAGGTCTCAGGCTAGTAGTGTTTGGGGTCTGAAGATATGCTATAAGGCTAAACCCCTTATTGTGCAAGAAACCCAGGGTAACACCATAAACCAGCCTCCCCCATTATAATATTAACTGCTCTACATCTTAGAGTGTGCTTCTCCTCCAGATTTATGTATTTCTACAAACGATACATACATACATACACACACACACACACATATATATATATATGGCTTCCATGCTAGTGGCATATAAAAGCACCCACTACACTCTTGGAGTGGTTGGCGTTAGGAAGGGCATCCAGCTGTAGAAACTCTGCCAGATCAGATTGGAGCCTGGTGCAGCCATCCGGTTCACCAGTCCTCAGTCAAATCGTCCAACCCATGCTAGCATGGAAAGCGGACGTTAAACGATGACGATGATGATGATGATATATATATATATGTGTGTGTGTGTGTGTGTGTGTGTGTGTGTGTGTGTGTGTGTGTGTGTGTGTATGTATGTATGTATGTATGGACATACATATGTGTGTGTTGTCTACCACCACTTGACAACCAGTGTTAGTTTGTTTACACCCAAATAATTCATCAGTTTAGCAAAAGAAATCAACAGAATAAAACTTAAAAGTAAGTACCAGGGTCAGTTTGTTCAAATAAACGTTTCAAGGTAATATCCCAGCATAGTTGCAGTCCAATGACTGAAACAAGGAAACAATAAAAGAAACTATAAAAGACATGTGAAGGCTTGTATAATAAAATATTAAAAAGTGACTAAGAAAACGTTTAGGTAGCCATACCACAAGTAGCTTAGTTTCGATTTTGGCTAGAGCCATTTCAAGTGATGGGTCGGCCATATCTTGGAGTGTGTCTTTTATTGGTTGAAATCTATATTTCTTGATATTTTTGCTAATATCTTCAAAAGTATCAACGGCATCGACATGTCTTTCAGATAATATTTCAGTGAGGACATCGCATAAATGATCATATCTGAAAGAAAATGGACCTGTAAAAATTAGCTCAGAAATAATGAAACTGGTAGCTTTGCTTTTTTTTTTTTTTTTTCCTTGTTCAGCTCCAGCCATCTCTGATTGAGAAATGCTATGATATTAAAGTCATTCCAACTATTGCCATCATATAAGAGGGAGTGGGGGGGGGGGGAGATTTAAGCTAAAATGTACTTAGAAGTACATTACTCAATGTATTTGTCCTTTTTAAAAACAGCAGGATATGATTTAAGAAAGATTTGGGTTGTTGTTATTTGTTGTGTGCAAGGATCCTGACCACCCTCACATGAATGGATTTCAATAAAATAAAGAACTGTTGGCAGTTGACAGTGGACATTTGACAGTGGGCAGTTGACAGCATGATTGTTCTTATTGGATTACTGAATTAGTTTAATATCGTATCTATGTTTGGCATAGAACAGAGCACATTCCGTGTGAACATATTAATTCCACAAAAGTTTATTCTACAGTAGATAATCATATCCAGATATTTATTTGGGTAATATTATTCTCCACCCTTGTGCAGACCCTGATGTCATCATAACATTATTGGCGATGAGATATTAAAACACTATTTCAAACCATTGTTGTGTTCTTGTGCACATATAAATTAAACCCTTTCTTAAAGTAAGGTTGTAACGACAAATACTCAATATTAATCAACTGCTATACCATGGCCACCATTAACATGCGTAATTTGAAGATGATTATCACCTCAGTTTCAAAGATATGACATCACAAATATGGCTAATTATTCATTTAGGTCAATTAGGCTAGATTTCAACCAATTTGCTGACCATTCAAATTGTTATATTTCCTAAAATATTCATCTGAAATTTCACAAATGCAGTATCAAAATGTTTCTTTTTGGGTGCATTCCAAGAAAAAGCACAGTATAAATTACATTTAAATATTTTCAAAAATTCATGGTGATACCTAATTAATGTGGCTGTTGCTTAATTTAAACATTTATTACATCACATTTTGTAGGAAACAATAACAACAACAGTATAAGTAATGCTACTTGCCCCAAATACCTCAAGAATTATTGTAAAACACTTTCCATAACACATCACTCCAATCTTGAGGAATTGCATTATTTTCCCACAGATTATGTATAAAACTGTGCACAAAAATTATCATCCTATTTTCCTCTAATTTGAGCACTTATACAGGAATGTCATCAGCCGTGCTAGACATTTAATTTTTTTTCTCTGAAGTTTACACAACAGCAACTCTTACTATGTTAAAAGTAAGTTGGTTATCAAAAAAGTATTTTATTCGAGAGTTTGCTAAAGGAGTTCCAAAAAGGGCCAATCAATGCTTCATGAGTAACTTAGTAGATCACTAAAATATTCTTACTTCTACTGAAGGACCTTATTTAAAGCTTAAATGAGGGTTTTGCTATCCTTAGCTCTAATGAGAGCACAGGTATTTGAACAAGCACCATAAGCTTTATTTATAAGAGAGTACAATTCCTTAATATTCTTTTTGTTTTATGCTTTCTCAAGATAACAAGCGCATTAAATCTGCATCTTGCTTTTCATGTTTCTGATCTCCTTTTAAATCTTTGATTTAACAGGTTTATATTGGACCAATTTTGACAGAACTGTTCTTGAGGGTCTTTTTGCATGGATAATAAGCTTTGTACATGTTGTTATTATTGTTTGTTCCTTCTTGAACCATGCCTAGTTCATAGGGGTCAGTTTCCTGGTTTCAATGGTGTATAGTTTCCCCACCTGGACAGTCACAGGTGAGCTGCTGCTAGATGCAGGAAGAAAGAGTGAGAGAAAGTTGAGGCGAAAGAGTCAGCAGAAGTTTGGCATTACCTTCTGCCAGAACCACTTGAAGCTTGGTGCTTCACTCATAAACACACACATCGCCCAGTCTGAGATTCAAACCTGCAATCCCTCGACCGCGAGTCCGATGCTCTAACCACTAGGCCATGTGCCTCCACAAACTTTGTATATACCTTTTATTATCATCAAACAACAATATCGTCATTGTCATTGCCATCATCATCATCACCGCCACCACCTTAATTATCATCATCATCAGTAGAAAACAAGTTGGCTGCAGTACAGTGTAAAAATTAAAAAAACTGTTTTGGCTGCCGAATAAAGTAATACAGCTACAGTTTGATAAAATGAAATTGCAGTGTTTTCAACAAAAATTGCGTTGAGTACTCAAAGGAAATAGACAGAGAGATTATTGTTGCTCTTCTTGGTGATGTCCAATCACAGAACAGCTCTGATCAATTAGACCCGCAATCAAAGACATTCCAGTTGTAGGCATTGATTACTTTAAAGATATCTGGAAAAATAATTTATTCAATGTGTCCTTTGCTTACCAACCACATGGTCCCGGGTTCTGTTCCACTGAGTGGCACCTGGGGAAAGTGTCTTCTACTATTACCTTGGGTTGGGTTGACCAAAGCCTTGTGAGTGGATCTGGTAGATGGAAACTGAAAGAAGCCTGTTGTGTGTGTGTGTGTGTGTGTCTGTGTGCGTGCATGCATGTGCGTGTGTGCATGTGTGAATGTTTATGTGTGTGTGTGTGCATGTGCATGCATGTGTGTGCGTGTACATGTGTGTGTGTGTGTGTATTCGTGTGTGTGTGTGTATTTGTGTGTGTGTGTTTCTGTCTGTGTTTGTCCTCCACCATTACTTGACAATCGGTGTTAGTGTGTTTACTTCCCCGTAACTTAGCAGTCCAGCAATAAAGTCTGATAGAATAAGCTTAAAAAAATAAGTATTGAGGTTAATCCATTCAACTTAAAATTCTTCTTTGGACTCAGCATGATCTCAGTCCTAGAGCTGAAACAAGTAAAAGATATATATATATGTATATAGATGTGTATATGTATATAGATGTGTGTATATATATATATATATATATATATATATATATATATATATATATATATTATCATCATCATCATCATCGTTTAACATCCGCTTTCCATGCTAGCATGGGTTGGACGATTTGACTGAGGACTGGTGAAACCGGATGGCTACACCAGGCTCCAATCTGATTTGGCAGAGTTTCTACAGCTGGATGCCCTTCCTAACGCCAACCACTCAGAGAGTGTAGTGCGTGCTTTTACATGTCACCCGCACGAAGGCCAGTCAGGTGGTACTGGCAACGGCCACGCTCAAAATGGTGTATTTTATGTGCCACCTGGACAAGAGCCAGTCCAGGGGCACTGGCAACGATCTCGCTCGAAAATCCTTACACATGTCACGGGCACAAGTGCCAGAAAGGCGACGCTGGACACAGGTACTATCCCGATTTCGCTTTCTCTTGCCCCAATAAGTCTTCGCAAGCTGAGTTTCGTGTCCAATGAAGGAGACGACGTTGGCACGGGTGCCAAGACGACGTTATCATCATCATCATCATCATCATCGTTTAACGTCCGCTTTCCATGCTAGCATGGGTTGGACGATTTGACTGAGGACTGGTGAAACCGGATGGCAACACCAGGCTCCAGTCTGATTTGGCAGAGTTTCTACAGCTGGATGCCCTTCCTAACGCCAACCACTATATATATATATATATATATAGATGTGTATATGTATATAGATGTGTATGTATATATGTATCTCTCTCTCTCTCTCTCTCTCTCTCTCTCTCTATATATATATATATATATATATATATATATATGAGAGAGAGCGAAAGCTAATAGTGAACTTCACTCAATGTAGAATCATCAAGTAGATTCATGATCAAAGTCAATCCAACCATGACCATTGCATTATCCAATACTATTATCCTTACTTTGTTAAGACAGTAAGGAATAATTTGTAGGAGATTTGGTTACTATTTTTCATTGACTTGCACCTTAAAGCATGCAAATTTTAAGAATGTTAGTTGTTTCCAAAAGAGATGTGAACTACCGCTGCGACCGAAAATGGTTTTGTACTTATGCAAGAAACTACTTAGAATTTTTTTTTTTGAAACAAAAAAAAAAAAAGAAATCAAAAGAGAAAAAAAGCTTACAAATTCTCTCCAGTTTTTGTACTTGCAGTCATAAGGAATGCTTTGGCATTGCGCAAGTCTTGTTCTTCTTTAGCTGTCAGAAATGTTTGTTCAGCAAAAATTCTGGATCCTCTTGAAGAAGATCTCGAAGGTGGCTGGTTCATATTTAACATTGCATTTATTGGTTCGGTCAGGTTGTGACGAGCATCCAAAGAATATACTGGTAAGTCTTCATTGTAAATTAATAAATCCTCTCCTTCATCTTCTTCCTCTCCTTCTCCTTGTTCTCCTTCTTCTTCTCTTTCTTCTTCTCCTTCTTCTTTTTCATCTTCTATTCCTACTACTGCCTCTTTTTCCTGTACTTCTTGTAATTCCTCCGGCTCATTTAACTGTTCCTGTGACATTTTGCTAAAACTCAATCTGTTATTATATTATAGATGATTAATTTTACAAATCTAAAACGATAAATATAAATACGAAGTTGTTTAGCTAAGGGTAGGAATTATAATTATGAAGCTAAACAAAAAAAAAACTCTGACAAGTTCATGTGTTTGATATTACATCCCCTAATTGTGTTTGGTCACTTCAAAGTTGTTGTAGTGTTGCCATGGAGATGAGACAACACTTTCTGCGTACGCAGAAAAAAAAAAAGCAATATAAAGATTTGAGAATGTCGACATTAGTGATGACGTTCTACACAACTATTGGTTTCGTTCACTTCCGGTCCATATTTGTGTGTTTCTGTATATGATAATGATGTGTGTATATATATGTGTATATATATCTGTTGACCTATGTATGTAACTGTGTGTATATTAATCTGTGGATACATAAATGTATATGTGTGTGACAGACCGACATAGCTTTGGATGGGAAGAAATAACTGAACAACAAAATAGGCAACAAAGAAATAGAGAGAGAGAGAGGGAGGAAAAAAAAAATGAACTAACAAGAACTTTTTTTGTATATCGTTTCCGTCGACCATCAGCAGGATGAATCAGTTATTTTAATTTACTCGGAAACTATTAGTTTTCTCGACGAGGATCATCTCTCCCCCAACTCCCAGCACACAATACACAAAAAGGAAAGAAGAAAAAAAAGCCCAGATAGACATATAGTCTCTTGGATTTGTTCTTAAAACGTCCGACCAACCAACCAACCGACCGACCCAACAACCCGGTTCCGTCAACTATTTCTTTCCCACATCTTCCAAATCGCATCATAGTCGTCATCACCAGCATCAATATCGTCGTCGTACTCAACAAATTTTGTCTTAGTCTCACCATTATTGTCGCTTTTTTTTTAGTTATTATTATTAATAGTACCACCCGTGTCTTCTTCAACCTCGACTTATAGCCATCCGACTTATACAATTAAAAACTTTCACTTGACACTTGAAAAAAGTTTGACTTCCACAAAGTTTTATTAAACGGCAGAAAGTCCAAGGATAATTGAATCAACCACAAACAACAACAACAACAATTACGTCAGTGAAGTTATTTTATTTTATTTATTTATTGGGGAAAATATTGTTGAAAATAACAAAAAAAAAACATTCAATATTTCGCATTCTTCAGTTGAGCGAATCTAGTTACTGTCTTTTGTTATAATATTATTATTGACACTTGCCTCTCCACTGATTTTTGTGTCTCGTGTTTATACAATTATCGCTAATTAGACACTAATTACTCTTCTAAAACACGGTTTATACCATTAAGTACGCACACCTATAAACTTATATACATACAAACACACACACATATAAATATATATATATATAATATACATAACACATAACATCTGCAATCACATATAACGTTTATTATATATACTTATATAACGAAACGAAGTATTTTTCTAACTTATCTAAAACAACTTTTAAGTCTATTGTAAATTTGTTCTGCATAAATATACATTTTCGGTTTTCTTTTAGAATTTTATAATATTATATATACACACACACACACACACACACACACACACACACATATATATATATATATATATATATATATATATATATATATATATATATATATATATATATATATTGTGTGAGAGACCAAGTCGCAGTTGCCTGGCAAAATGGAAGGATCAGAAACTTTAAATAACTCAAAGAGTATCATCGGATCCGTACCTGTTATTCATGCAATAATATTGTGAAAAAAAAAAAACAAAATAAAAAAACAGGAAAAAAAAGTGAGATTTGATGGAGATTGGGGGTCTGGTACAAACCAACCCCGTTTCTCACCATCTAACTACCCCTAAACACCCTTTCAATAATACGTCATTATGTTTTGCCCAGACGTCTTTCTTCATGGTCAGTGTAAACCTTTAAAAAGTTGATAAACTGACCACAGAAGCGATGCTTCCGAGGAAAAAGGACATTTCGGGTCTAAACGATGGCATCGCGGGTAAATATGTTAAAAGAGATACGCCACCCGTCCTTAGAAGTAAGTACTCAGCTTTGAATATTCTCATTTATTCACTTATTGCGAAGTGACTTGTAGATTGTGTTGCTATTTTTTAAAATTCTAATTTAACATTTTGAAGACTTGTTAATTCTATTTCTATCTCTCTCTTTCACACACACACCCACACACACATATTATACACATACTCAATGTTATATACACATTAGTCACTATAGTATAAATCGTATGGTCCACGCAGGTGTATTAACTGTCACAGTTGTGTATATGTAACTAGCTTGCAACACAACATATTAACAGCAACCAAGAATATATATATATATGTGTGTGTGTGCAGGCATATGTGTATATGTATTTATGCTGGTATGTATATGCATACATATGTGTATGTATAAATGCATGCATGTGTGTGTGTGTGTGTATGTCTATATTTGTGTGTGCATATATATATGTGTGTGTGCAGGCATATGTGTATATATATTTATGTTGGTATGTATATGCATACATATGTGTATGTATAAATGTATGCATGCGTGTGTGTCTGTGTGTATATATATGTGTGTGTGTGTGTCTATATATATATGTGTGTGTGTGTGTGTGTATGTGTAGGCATATGTGTATATATATTTATGTTGGTATGTATAGGCATACATGTATATGTATAAATGCATGCATGTGTGTGTACATATATATATGCACACACACACACACACACAACAGGCTTCTACACAGTTTCCATCAACTAAAATCACTCCCAAGGCATTGGTTGGTGCAGGGCAAAGTTATAAAGTTCTTATCTACACAACACTAGGAAGATTGCAGAAGTGGGAACTCTTCAGAATAGAAAAAAACAAACTACATTACAACAAGGCTAACACAGTCCTTAAACAATTGTGCTATGACTCTCTCTATGATCATTGTAGCTTGGTTTAGCAATCCAATAACCTCTGTAATTTCCTCCTACTGCATGTATCAGATCAATAAAGACAAATCAGGAATTCATCTTGTATGGTATTTAATATATCTTTATGTTACCAAGTCATTCTCAAGCCTGAGTGATGGCCATGCTAAATAAGTATGAAGTTTGTGCCTATGATATACTCTTTACTCTTTTACTTGTTTCAGTCTTTTGACTGTGGCCATGCTGGAGCACCGCCTTTAGTCGAGCAAATCGACTCCAGGACTTATTCTTTGTAAGCTTAGTACTTATTCTATCGGTCTCTTTTGCCGAACCGGCAAGTTACGGGGACGTAAACACACCAACATCGGTTGTCAAGCGATGTTGGGGTGACAAACACAGAGACATAAACATATACACACACATACATAGGCTATAGTAGAAGACACGCCCAAGGTGCCACGCAGTAGGACTGAATCCAGAACCGTGTGGTTGGTAAGCAAGCTACTTACCACACAGCCACTCCTGCGCCTATTATATAAGAATAGGATGAAGAAAGCTCAGAGAACTTTTACCCCTGTTGGCAACCACAGATCTCTCTCTCTCTCCAAATGAAGAGAAGATTGTGTAATGTATGTGTACAAACTGTGATGCTGCATGGTAGTGAGATATGGATCCTGAATACAGAGGAGATGCGAAGGGTGAAGAGGAATGAAGCTGGTATGCTCCACTGGATGTTGCAATATCAGTGTGTGTGTGTGTGTGACAGAGCGCTGGTGTATTGAGAGAGAAGTTGGACATAAGAGGAATTATATGCAGTGCGCAAGAGAAGAGACTACACTGGTTTGGTCATGTGATGCAGATGGATGAGGACAGTTGCATAAAGAAGTGCTGATCACATAAAGTAGAGGGTGGCCCAGGAGGACATGGGATGGCACATCGCTGTACTCAAGAAGACCTATCCACCTCAACAGAACTGAGATCCTAAAACCAAGGTGCCACATAAAATGTATTGGTGTGGGTGCTGGAACCATGTAAAAAGCACTGGTGATGGTGCTATGCAAAAATTACTGGTGCTGGTACCATGTAAAAAGCACCCAGTACACTCTGTATAGATGTTGGCATTAGGAAGGGCATCCAGCTGTAGAAACCAAGCCAAAACAGACTATGGAGCTTGTTGTGGCCCCTGGTCTTTCCAGTTCCACTTAAGCCATCTAGCGCATGTCAGCTTGGGAAAATGGATGTTAAATGTTAAAGTTGATCATTATAGGTACTTTGTGGTAAGAAGTTTGTTTTCTGACCACATGGTTTTGGGTTTTGTTGCGCTGTGTGGCACCTTGGGCAAGTATCGTCTACAATAGCTCTCGGCTAACGAAAGCCTTGTGAGTGGATTTGGTTGGCAGGTTAGTATCTTACACTTCTGGAAATGTTAGAATCACCTTTGTGCTCTGATGATGGACCTTCTACTGGTTAAGAATGGTTTCTATGGCAGCATCATTAAGGATTAATAAGTTCAAACATGAATGAGCTGGAAAAGAAAACAGACCATTTTTAATTCCCAAAGTCCAACATTTGAGATGCAGTACATTTAAAGATGAGTGAGCACCCAGGATTTTGTAGATTACAAACATATTGTGTGTCGTCCTCATGAGACACCTTGTAAATGTATACATGTGCTGATGGCATGTAAAAAGCACCATTCAAGTGTGGTCGATGCCAGCACTGCCTGACTGGCCCTTGACTGGCACATAAAAAGCACCCACTACACTCTTGGGGTGGTTGGCATTAGGAAGGGCATCCAGCTGTAGAAACCTTGACAGATCAGATTCAAGCCTGGTACAGCCTTCTGGCTTGCCAGTCCTCAGTCAAACCGTCCAACCCATGCCAGCATGGAAAAGTGAACATTAAATGATGATGATGATGACACATACATATATATAAATATATATGTAAACACACTCACACACACAGACACACATTTTCTTTCCAACTAAATGGTTTCAGGTTCAATCCCACTGCATGACACCTTGGGTAAGCATTTTCTCCTAAAGCTGTGGGCTGACCGAAACTTCCATGAAATCAACATTTCCCGTACTGTTGCTACAAGTCGGATATCGCAGTTGTTGCATACTGATGTCAGATGAAGTGTTTTGCTCAAGAACATAATGCACTACCAAGTCCAGGAATTGAAACCACAATCTTTCAATTGTGAGTGGAACACCCCAACTACTTGACCACACGCCTTGTATATTATATATACACAAACACACATATATATGTACATGTATGGACATATGCATAAAGATAGACAGACATATAAACATACATGTGCATATATATATATGTATTCATTCATATACAATATATGTGTATGTATGTATGCACACTGCATTTACTCATGTTTAAATTGTATTTTTCGTGGTAAATTTGGCACAAATCAAAACCAAAAGACCCGATTCTTTCATTCAGATTATGCTGTTATCCAGTCTCAGCACCATTTCTATCAATTATCTTTGTTCATCTTAATCACCATCCACCTCATTGTGTCAGTCTAGCTGTTGACCTCTAATATGTATACAGCTCATTTACATGCTCAAAATACCAGACTTAGAATAAGCATTCCTTAATTAATTTTCATACATTTAAAAACACAGTAATTTATGATGGCTACACTGGTATGAAATACACATCCACTTCACACAGCATTTTTTTCATAGAAGCAAATTGTGATAAGAACAAAAATCAAAAACCCATTTGAATTACAAATGCAATCCAATGGACAGTCTTCTACACATTTCCATTTATTTGATTTTGCAACAGCTGGGACAATTGGAAGCTATTACATTTGCATCGTACATTTACCTAAGATACCATGTGACAGTATCAAAACCTGAGCATTCAACTATGCTTGTGACACTATGTATGGATGTATGTATATATATACAGGTGTGGCTGTGTGGTAAGAAGCTTGCTTCCCAACTACATGGTTCTGGGTTCAATCCCACTGCATGGCACCTTGGACAAGTGACTTCTGTAGCCTCAGGCCAACCAATGCCTTGTGAGTGGATTTGGTAGACAGAAACTGAATGAAGCTTGTCATACATATATATATATATGTAATATGTATGCATGTATGTATATATTTATGTGTGTGTGTTTGTCCCACCACCATCGCTTGACAACCGTTGTTGGTGTATTTACATCCCTGTAACTAAGGGGTTCAGCAAAAAAAGACCAATAGAATAACTACCAGGCTTACAAAGAATAAGCTCTGGGGTCGATTCTTTTCGGCCACAGTCAAACGACTGAAGGAAATAATATATAGCCATTCTTTAACCCATGGAATTGGTCCCTCATAAAGACATCAGTCTAAGTTTGAATCATTTGAGCACAGAAATTTCCTATATTGAGAATCTCTGGATCTCATTTGTTGACTATATATATATATATATATATATATATATATATATATATATATATATATATATATATATATATATATATATATATAAATATACATATATATATACATATAGACACACACACACACACATGTATATAAACCTACATAAAACGTAGCAAATTTTAACATTTTTCCATAGATTGAAAAAAATGATAAGCAGCTTTGATTGATTTTTGAATGTTATTGGGTTCTCAACTGAGGTACGGGGACATAAACACACCATTATCGGTTGTCAAGTGATGTGGGGTGGGGGGACAAACATAGACACACAAACATATACACGCATACATATATACGACGGGCTTCTTTCAGTTTCCGTCTACCAAATCCACTCACAAGGCTTTGGTTGGCCCGAGACTATAGTAGAAGACACTTGCCCAAGGTGCTATGCAGTGGGACTGAACCCGGAACCGTGTGGTTGGTAAGCAAGCTACTTACCACACAGTCACTCTTGTGCCTATTTGCTTCAGGAATCAAACCCACAATTTGGTAATCATGAGTGCATGTTCTGATGGATGTGTAATTTTAGTGTGTATGAACTCCAGAGTGTAAGTGAACCGATAGAAAATCTAGGTGTAAGTGGAATCAGGTGTAAGGTACAAGAGAAAAGGCTATACTAGTTTGGGCATGTGATGCATATGGAGGGTGACTGCTGCATAAGGAAATGCTGAGCACTTCAAGTTAGTGAACCCTAAGGAAACGGGATACTAAGGAAGACTAATGAGGAAGTGCTGAAGACTGATTTGAAGATTCTGCATCTCATGTTGGAGATTACAAAGGACCCTTACTGACTAGTGATTTGTGGTGCTGTAGAAACTCAACCCAGCCATGGCAGATTGTATTCTGACACAAGGGTAAAGTTTCGAGGCTGAGATATTTTCTACTTTGCTAAATCTTTATCTTGTGCCCCTTTCACTTTGCTTTGATGCCCCTACCTCCACCTTCATTTGTCTTCCTCTCTCTCTCTCTCATAGCACTTCATCTTCCATCTCTCCTCTTCCCGTCACTCTGACTCCCTCCCCCTTTATTAGGCCTATGTATCAGAGACTGTTGGACTACCCTCATCCCTCTACACCACTGGTTCTCAAATGGGGTCCACTACACTCTCTGAGTGGTTGGCGTTAGGAAGGGCATCCAACTGTAGAAACTCTGCCAAATTTAGATTGGAGCCTGGTGTTGCCATCCGGTTTCACCAGTCCTCAGTCAAATCGTCCAACCCATGCTAGCATGGAAAGCGGACGTTAAACGATGATGATGATGATATGATTTTGTTGTTAAAATTCATATGCAATAAATTGATTATACTTCTGAATACTTCATCATTTTTTTATATTATTCCTAATAATATTTAATTATAAAACCAAGCCAAATCAGACTGGAACCTGGTACAGCTCTCGAGCTTGCCAACTCTAGTCAAATCCATGCCAGCATCATCATCATCCTTTAACATACGTTAAAGAATGATAGTGATGATAATGAAAAATATAATAGAATTTATGCCGGCGGCACGTAAAAGCACCCACTACACTCTCGGAGTGGTTGGCGTTAGGAAAGGCATCCAGCTGTGGAAACTCTGCCAGATCAGATTGGAGCCTGGTGTAGCCATCTGGTTCACCAGTCCTCAGTCAAATCGTCCAACCCATGCTAGCATGGAAAGCGGACGTTAAACGATGATGATGATCGAATCGTTATAAGTGTCTACCTGAGTAAAACAGGAATCGAAAGCGATTCATAGGTTAAAAAACGGTTGAGAACCACTACTCTACACTCTTAACTCCTCCTTTTGTACTATCAGCCACCATGAACTCTTACTTTCTCTCATCACTCACCCGTATCTTACTTCACTATTGGTATTACTTACCAATCACTTCCCCCACTCTTGATCCCACTCCAAATAACCCTGCCTCTTACATCATATTCTCAGTCTGTCACTCATCATTTTACATTCCAATTCACTCCTTGGTCACCTGAGCAAATATACATGACTTAGGTTATTGAGTACACTCTACACTTATACACTTACTTTCCTTCACCCATTCCTGCCTTGTAGTTTATGTCACTCTCTCCCACTTCCCCTCCTTGGTCTACATGTCATAGGTCACTGAGTACTCTCAACATTTCCTGTATATAAGGTACTACCCCTTCCTATGGTGGAAAGCCTAAAAAATTGCACTCCCTCCAGAGTGACTGGTGAATAAAATAACCTTTTTTTTGCACTGGCATCACCCTGTACACCCTGTAAAATAGTTGGCAAATAAGCAAAGGACGGGAAGATCCCTGTCTCACTGAGGGCCAGTCAACTTCCCTAGCATTGGTGATGAAAAAAACAAGACAAAATGAACTCAGTACACTCTAGAGCAGGGGTTTTCAAACTGTGGTCCGTGGACCTCAGGGGGTCCGTGGACAGCAAATACTTTTTATGGGCAATTTGATTTTATATATGTTTTTTAATCGAAATCTTTTAATTGACAATAAACCTATTTGTTAAATACTGTTAAATAAATAAATGTAAAAATATATATTAGTTTTAAGCAAATATTTATGTATAAATTTCATAAGCGTTTATAAGGGGGTCCCTAAGGTAAAGCCTGAAATATAAAGGGGTCCGCAAGTCAAAAAGTTTGAAAACCCCTGCTCTAGAGTAACTGGAACAAGAAGGTCACCCAGTCATAGAAACCAACTCTAATGACACATTGAGCAGCGTCCTGTGAGGACAGTAGCTTCGAATAAGAAAGGATAGGAATTGTGGTGACTCATCCAATACATGCCAGCATGGAAAGCAGACGTAAAATAATAATGATGACCATAGTTGTGTGTGTGTATGTGTGTGTTTATAATATGGACATGGTTCAAATTTCAGGCCTTGTGTCAAATTTTGCTGAGGTCGTCTTTGCCTTTCAATCTTTCGGGGTCGATAAAATAAGTACCAGTTGAGTACTGGGGTCGATGTAATCGATTTAGCCGTTCCAGGGAAATTGCTGGCCTTGTGCGAAATTTTTAAAATAATCAGTTATTTCTTGAGGCGGCGAGCTGGCAGAAATCGTTAGCACGTCGGTCGAAATGCTTTAACAGTATTTCGTCAGCCGCTACGTTCTGAGTTCCAATTCCGCCGGGGTTGACTTCGCCTTTCATCCTTGGGGATCGATTAAATACCAGTGAAACACTGGGGTCGATGTAATCGACTAGTCAAATTTCATGCCTTGTGCCTGTAGTAGAATGAATTACTATTTCTTTGCGTTCATGGTTCACTTCCTGCCGAGGTCAATTTTACCTTTCATCCTTTCGGGGTCAATAAATTAAGTACCATTCGAGTACTGGGGTTGATGTGAACGACTGTCCCTTCTCCCCAGAAAATCCAGGCCTTGTGTGCCTATAGTAGAAAGTATTATTATTATTATTATTATTATTATTATTATTATTATTATGTGTTTTTTTAAATAACATGATATCCATCGGAATTTCTCGAAAGTTATTTGCATCTATTCACTCACGTGTGTGTTGGTATGTATGTTCGTCTGTCCAAACGACCGACATAGTTTTTTCACCAAATTTCACTCACATTTTGATCTAATGTCAAAAGCTTGTAGTAAAAAAATAGAAAATTAAAAAAAACTGGCTTTTCGTTGTGTAATATACAGAAGTTTAAATGACTAAGTGAAGTGATATGGACTTTCATTGCCACATTTTGTTTTTCGTGAATTTTCTTTTAGCTTACAACGTTGCTACCCCACCCTTTACAAAGTGATAGTGCCCTCTGAAATCATCGAAACACAATCAACACATTCCAGAAAAGCAGCAATGTACAAGTGCTCTCTGTCTATCTATCTATCCGCCTCCCTCTATACCCCCCCTCTCTCTCTCTCTCTCCCTCCCCCTCTCTCCCTCTCTCTCTCTCTCTCTCTCACTCTCACACAGTTATGAAATACGAACATCGTAACATTTCTTTTAATAAACTACTGATATACCTTACACGTAAGCATATATATATATATATATATATATATATATATATATATATATATATATATACATCTGTGTGTGTGTGTTCGTAATTCTAGCCTCTTCGGTGAATGAATGTTACACTGGTTGTTTTATGAATGTGGTAAATACCATTAATTTTTGTTTATGGATGCCATAACATCTCTTCAATCTACCGCAGATTACACACACACATACTCACATACACACTCACACATACTCACACACATACTCTCACACATACACATACATACATATACTCACACATATTCACACACACACACGCATACTCACATACACATACTCACACACACATACACACTCACTCACACCTCACACACTCACTCACACCTCACATACTCACACACACTCACACTCACATACACACACACACACATACACACTCACACATTCTCTCTCACACACACAGTGAATTCCTAGAGTACTGTCCGATGAATACCTCGAATACCAGAAGTTATTCTGCAATCTGCCGCTGATCACAGACCAACGAAGGCAATGTGGGGGGAGCTTCTTATGTGATCGTCTGACATGCTAGAAATAGCAGCCAAATCTTTCTCAAATCACACCATACTACTTTCAGAATGGAAGGGTACATTGTACAATTTATACAATGTGGTCCTGGAAGCACAATTCATGAAACAAAAAGGATTGTATTGTGAAAGCTGGTACATTTTACGTGTATACATACATACATGTATACATGTGTGTGTGTATACTAACTTAGCGGTTCGGCTAAAGACACTGCTAAAATAAGTACTAGGCTTACAAAGAATAAGTCCTGGGGTCGATTTCTTTAACTAAATCATTGTAAGGCAGTGCTCCCGCATGGCCACAACCAAATGACTGAAACAAGTAAAAAAATAAAAGAAAAGAATATATAATATATATATATATATATATATATATATATATTAATTAGCAGAAGTTAGAGAGTAACTCAATGGCATGAAACTCTTAGCCCCAGAGTCACTGTAATTTCTACCAATTAATTATACGTATATAGGTGCAGGAGTGGCTGTATGGTAAGTAGCTTGCTTACCAACCACATGGTTCCGAGTTCAGTCCCACTGTGTGGCACCTTTGGCAAGTGTCTTCTACTATAGCTTTGGGCCAACCAAAGCCTTGTGAGTGGATTTGGTAGACAGAAACTGAAAGAAGCCTGTTGTATGTATGTACATATATATATGTGTATGTTTCTGTGTTTGTCCCCCCACCATCGCTTGACAACCGATGTTGGTGTGTTTATGTCCTCGTAACTTAATGGTTCAGCAAAACAGACCGATAGAATAAGTATTAGGCTTACAAAGAATAAGTCCTGGGGTTGATTTGCTCGACTAAAGGTGGTGCTCCAGCATGGCCACAGTCAAATGACTGAAACAAATAAAAGATATATATATATATATATATATATATATATATATATATATCGGATTGGAGCCCGGTGTAGCCTTCTGGCTTGCCAGCCCTCAGTCAAACCGTCCAACCTATGCCAGCATGGAATGCGGACGTTAAATGATGATGATGATGATGATGATAATATATGCCATGTTTTGAGTTCTATTTTTCTGTTTGTATCACCAAACCTACACACACACACACAAGATCCCTAACCCAATATCTGCCTGTGTGTCTGTTTCTATCATATGAATGCTGTGTTCATTATATTTATGATAGGTAAAGATGCTAGTTTGCTTGACCAGACATGTGCCAGAATTCTCTCGGGCTTAACCTGTAATCATTTATCATTCTTAGGGATTGAAGTGACTGTGTAGGTGGCTTTAGTCAAAGTAAATATTTTCATTCAACTCTGGATATAGTCATTTCAAATGTATTTCCACATAATGGAAAAAGAAAATAATAAAGAAAAACACAAAAAAACCTCCATAAGCCAACAAGGAAGTAGAATTTCAATGGTTCCACAACCTACTAGAAATAGCAGCCAAATCTCCTTTATGCCACGCATCACCTACCACCTTTAATTGAGAAAATACACAGGTACAGGCATGTGTGGTTATGAAGCTCACATTGCAGTCACATGGTTTCAGGTTCAGTCCTACTGTGTGGCACCCTGGGAAAGTGCCTTCTACTCTAGCCACAAGCTGACCAATGACTTGTGAATGAATTTGGTGGACACAAATTATGTGGAAGCCCATGTGGTCTGTGTGTGTGTGTGTGTATGTGTGTGTCCTGTATGTGACAACTGGTGTTGGTTTGTTTACATCCCTGCAATGTAAGTTAGGAGTTCGGCCAAAAGAGACTGAGAGATGAAATACCAAACTTTAAAAAAATAAGTACTGGGGTCGATTTGTTAGACTAAATCCTTCAAGGTGGTACCCCAGCACAACCACAATCTAATGACTGTTGTCCTATACTTCTGATCATAGGCCTGTTTGATGAGAGCTATTCTGGCAGTTCTGCAACAGCAAAACTGCAACTGGAGTAAAACTACTAACTTAGGAGTAACTTCAAAAAGGTTAAAGAGTGTAGGTCAGTAGCCATGTGATACTTGATCATGATAATTTATAATTCATGTTGACAGTCAGAATTTGATATCTCATTAGTAATTATCAAATCTAATTCCATCCTCCACGTAAAGGCGTTTGTGCCGGTGGCAGGTTAAAAGTACCCAACACATGCTGTAGGGTGATTGGTGTTAGAAAGGGCATCCAGCTGCAGAGACCAAGCCAAATCAAACTGGAACCTGGTGCAGCTCTCCAGCCTACCAGTTCCAGTCAAACCATCCAACCCATGCCAGCATGGAAAATGGACATTAACCCTTTCGATACCAACCCGGCTGAAACCGCCTCTGGCTCTGTCGTGCAAATGTCTTGTTTTCATAAGTTTTGAATTAAAATCATTTACCAAATCTTAGTCACAATTTATGTTCCTAACACTAGCTTAATGATAACTAAGTTATCTTACTAAGTTCTTTGTTATCATCATCATCATCATCGTTGTTTAACGTCCACTTTCCATGCTAGCATGGGTTGGACGATTTGACTGATACTTGGTGGCACATTGGGCCCTTAAGCAAGACACTTTATTTCACATTGCTCCAGTCCACTCAGCTGGCAAAAATGAGTTGTACCTGCATTTCAAAAGGGCCAGCCTTGTCACATTCTATGTGATGTTTAATGTCCCTGGATACATGTATCTGCGGAGTGCTCAGCCACTTGCACGTTAAGTCCATGAGCAAGGTCTTTCATTGATCAAATCAGCTGGAACTCTCATTGTAACCAACGGGGTACCAGATTTTTTTTTTTTTTAATGTAATATGCCATGTTGCTTGTGAGCACTATTACTCTTTTTACTCTTTTACTTGTTTCAGTCATTTGACTGTGGCTATGTTGGAGCACTGCCTTTAGTTGAGCAAATCGACCCCAGGACTTATTCTTTGTAAGCCTAGTACTTATTCTATTGGTTTTTTTTGCCGAACCGCTAAGTTACAGGGCCATAAACACACCAGCATCGGTTGTCAAGCGATGTTGGGAGGGACAAACACTGACTCACAAACACATACACACACATATATATATACATATACATATATATGACGGTCTTCTTTCAGTTTTCCGTCTAGTGAAGACACTTGCCCAAGGTGCCATGCATTGGGACTGAACCCGGAACCATGTGGTTGGTAAGCAAGCTACTTACCACACAGGCGCATGGTTAGCTTTCTCTCTTTCTGTAAAAAATCCTTGCACTTATAAAGCATTTATCTAGGCCAGTGCTCCACAACCAGTATGCCACGGCACACTAGCATGCCATTTTTTAAGCCTAGTGTTTATCCTATCAGTCTCTTTTGCTGAACCACCAAGTTACAGAGACATAAACACACCAACACCAGTTGTCAAGCAGTGATGGGGGACAAACACAGACACAAAGGCACATACACATCATCATCATCGTTTAACGTCCGCTTTCCATGCTAGCATGGGTTGGACGATTTGACTGAGGACTGGTGAACCGGATGGCTACACCAGGCTCCAATCTGATTTGGCAGAGTTTCTACAGCTGGATGACCTTCCTAACACCAACCACTCCGAGAGTGTAGTGGGTGCTTTTATGTGTCACCGGCACGAAGACCAGTCAGGCGGTACTGGCAATGGCCACGCTCAAAATGGTGTATTTTACATGCCACCTGCACAGGAGCCAGGCCAGCGGCACTGGCAACGATCTCGCTTGAATGACTTTTCATGTGCCAGTAAGGCAACACTGGTAACGATCACGCTTGAACAGTGCTCTTAGCGCTCCACTGGTACAGATGCCATCACGATTTCGCTTTCGCTTGCCCCAACAGGTCTTCACAAGCCGAGTTTAGTGTCCAATGAAGGAGATGCTGGTGTGTTTACATCCCTGTAACTTAGCGGTTCGGCGAAAGAGACCGATAGAATAAATAAGTACTAGGCTTACAAAGAATAAGTCCTGGGGTCGATTTGCTCGACTAAAGGCGGTGCTCCAGCATGGCCCACAGTCAAATGACTGAAACAACTAAAAGAGTAAAAGAGAGCAAAGAGTAATTCCTGATAATACTTAATCATAAAAATACAACAGGATTGTTTTAAACATCGAATGGCTATGGGGGGGGGGGGGGGAGGGCATCTGAGAAAAATAGAAGTTAAAAGGATTTATAGGCAAAATATGGTTGAGAACCTCTGATGTAGAATGTCCTGTAATGGCAGTGACTGTTGTATATTTATTGTTCAGCCCCTTATTGGCCCCTAATGAGCTGACCTATAATCAAAGGTATTCAAGCTGTGACTGCCCTAGTTTTCCAGCATCACATACTCATGACTATATTATCCAATGTCCCTATTTTTTTAAGGTAGTAGAGTACATTTTGAAGGAGTTTTGGTTCTTGGAGACTGCAGTTGTTGTTTTGGCCCAAATCAACTGAGATCCAACAGACAAAATATTAATTGTTTTTGAAAGGAAAAAAAAAAAGAAAAGGTATGAGTAATCTGGATAATTATGTCTTTCCTCGTTGTCTAGAAATGAAGATTAAGATATAGTTTATGTGGCTACCTTCCTCTGTTCAGCACAGTTTGCTATTGTGATTCACTTGACTTAAGAATACTCCTATAGATTAATCACCTCTGCTTTGTCTGTCAGAAGTCAGGTGTCCTGCAAGTTATCAAGCTTTTTAGTTCACCTTGATTTTTGTCATGCGTATCTGTATATATATATATATATATCATCATCGGTTAATGTCTGCCTTCCATGCTAGCATGGGTTGGACGATTTGACTGAGGACTGGCGAACGAGATGGCTGCTCCAATCTGATCTGGCAGAGTTTCTACAGCTGGATACCATTCCTAACACCAACCACTCCGAGAGTGTAGTGGGTGTTTTTACGTACCACCGGCACAAAGGCCAGTCAGGCGATACTAGCAACGGCCACGCTCAAAATGGTGTTTTTTACGTGCCACCTGCACAGGAGCCAGTCCAGCAGCACTAATATATACCTATGTATGTGTCTATATGTTTGTATGGGTGGGTAATATCTCTGTATACATGCATGTGTGTTTGTATGCAGGCAAAGGATGGTGCAAGTATTCTTGAAAGCGAGAGTTTAAATGAGCTGCACAATAGCGCACAGCTGGTTGTGTAGATGGGTTGAGCTTGGCTTTTAGTATTTGTGGTTGTATGTGTCCTCCCAAGGATGGGCTCACTATTGTGAATGAAGTCATTTTGTCAAATAAAGCATTGACTATTGTATATTCATGAGAAAAGATCATATGACATGCAGTCGTCGTCGTCGTCGTTTAACGTCCGCTTTCCATGCTAGCATGGGTTGGACGATTTGACTGAGGAGTGGTGAAACCAGATGGCTACACCAGGCTCCAATCTGATTTGGCAGAGTTTCTACAGCTGGATGCCCTTCCTAACGCCAACCACTCAGAGAGTGTAGTGGGTGCTTTTATGTGTCACCCACACGAAGGCCAGTCAGGCGGTACTGGCAACGGCCACGCTCAAAATGGTGCATTTCATGTGCCAACGGCACAAAAAAAAAAGTTTTCATGTGTCGCCCGCACATGAGCCAGTCCAGGGGAACCAGCAACGATCTCGCTCAAAAATGGGAAAGTTTGCAAGGCTGTGCAGTTAAGAAGTTCACTTTGTGACCAAATGCAGTCTCACTGCATCTCAACCTGAA
Organism: Octopus bimaculoides; assembly: GCF_046866305.1. Taxonomy (NCBI): domain Eukaryota; kingdom Metazoa; phylum Mollusca; class Cephalopoda; order Octopoda; family Octopodidae; genus Octopus; species Octopus bimaculoides. Next base: position 67,995,227 of record NC_142938.1, on the reverse strand, counting down.
CAAGTGCCTGCTGCTATAGCACTACTGAGCCAAAAAATGCCTTGTGAGTGAATTTAGTAGACAGAAACTGTGTGGAATTGGCGGCGAGCTGGCAGAAACGTAAGCATGCTGGGTGAAATGCTTAGCGGTATTTCGTCTGACATTACATTCTGAGTTCAAATTCCGCCGAGGTCGACTTTGCCTTTCATCCTTTCGGGGTCGATAAATTAAGTACCAGTTATGCACTGGGGTCAATGCAATCAACTTAATCCGTTTGTCTGTCCTTGTTTGTCCTCTCTATGTTTAGCGCCTTGTGGGCAATAAAGAAATAAGAAACTGTGTGGAATCCCATTATGTGTGTGTGTCTGTCTGTCTGTCCCTCCCTCTCCCACCACTTGACAACCAGTGTTGGTTTGTTTACATCTCCATATCATAACAGCTCAGCAAAAGAGACCAGCATAATAAGCACCAGACTTTAAAAAAGACTAAGTACTGGGGTTAATTTGTCAGAAGTCCAATGACTGAAACAAGTGAAAAATAAAAGATAAATTCATTATCGACACAGTGCTATACATACAAATTTACATCTGAAATCGAAATAGAGTTAAATTGGACACTAAACTCCACTTGCAAAGACCTGTTGAGGCAAGTGAAATCGAGTTAAATTTGACGACTGGCACCCATGCCAACGTCGTCTCCTTCATCGGACATGAAACTCAGCTTGCGAAGACTTATTGGGGCAAGCGAAAGCGAAATCGTGATGGCACCTGTGCCCAGCGTCGCCTTTCTGGTACTTGTGCCCACGGCATGTGTAAGGACTTTCAAGCAAGATCGTTGCCAGTTCCCCTGGACTAGCTTTTGTGCGGGTGGCACATAAAATACACCATTTTGAGCGTGGCCATTGCCAGTACCGCCTGACTGGCCTTCGTGCCGGTGGCATGTAAAAGCACCCATTACACTCTCTGAGTCATTGGCATTAGCAAGGGCATCCAGCTGTAGAAACTCTGCCAAATCAGATTGGAGCCTAGTGTAGCCATCTGTTTTCACCAGTCCTAGGTCAAATCGTCCAGCCCATGCTAGCATGGAAAGCGGACGTTAAACGATGATGATGATGATGATGATGATGATATCTTCAGGTTTGTTTTGTAAGGTCTGTCAAAAGCCATTTTGGAGGTTAGCAGACCTTAAAGAACCACTGTCAAGAGCAGATCATTTTAAGTACCATTGATGGTGTTCATGAAACATGGGTGAACCACCATCATATTTGTATGAATGGGTTATGATTTCATGTGTCCCGTCTGCAACCAAGGCTGTGCATCAAGGATTAAGATGTATAGTTATCAAAGAATCCATAATTGATGGAGATGATGAACATCTAATTCATTGGACAACTATAAACAAGCAATCTATCAGAGGAATGAAGACATTTACAGTCGTTTCTTAAACTCTGAGTATTTTCTGAGACAGAAATGGTGACATTTAGACTCTGGTCAAAAATCACTTCTTCATCATTAGATGAAAGTAAATCTGATTTTGCATCACTTTTAGCAATGTTAATTTGCTATGCTGTGCTGGGGAAATAGTTATAGAATTACTTCTTGTAAGAGGTTGCAGGAACATGACTAATGGTCACTAATCAACAACTTCGTTTAATTTCAATCCTTAGTTATTTCGAAAACATGCAAATTTAAATCCTAAAGTATATAATCATGCAACTTTTTACCACTCCTGAAAATGATTGGCTTTTGTCAAAATTTAAAACCAGTATTGTTGCTATTACTTTAGTACAATTTATTATTATCAGGTCTGTAATGGTGACACAGATTAATTATTGTGCTGAACAGCAATTAATTTCATTGATTAATGACTGAGTTCAAATCCTACCAGTCATTGCATTTTATCCCACCATTGGTCCACAGAAAATATTTCCTATATTCACTTCAATAGACTACAGCTGCTCCAACATGTGTGTGTGTGTGTGTGTGTGTGTGTGTGTGTGTGTGTACAAATTATATTATGCAATAGTAATTTATACAACTGGAAAAAAATAATGATTAGATGTACCAGTACTGGCTTGAGTTTATATTCATCAGTGATTCACCTTTTCAAATACTCATACACGGACAAAAACCGAGCTGATATACTGGACAATTTTGTTCAAGTTATAATCAAATGTTTCCATTGGAATTGTTAAAACATTGGGCGGTTTGTGGATGGTAAAATGCTTTTCAGCTACTTACAAACATTGCCACTTGGTACGTATGTAGGAATGGTAATGATCCAAAACCACAGCTGTTACATATTTCTCAAATGCTTACTCTAAAGAGAGTGCATTCTTTATATCTAAGTCAATATCCAGATGTGGATCAGAGATATTTGAGTTCTCTTTACGCAGTATAAACTGAACTTGAACTGCGCAGAAATCTTCTAGATATCTAATTGATTACTTTGGTTACTCTACTGTACTTGTTTGACTTTTAATAGCCATTCAGACATGATTTTTGCAAAACATCAACAGGATAGGAATTCATGAGCATCTCTTTGGTGACCAAAGTATGTGTTTTGTTATTACTTTCAGTTACTGCAAAATGGAATGTGCTTTTAATAGACGTCCAGAATTTTCATAGTTGCATCATATATATATGTCTGGAGTTCACACGTCATACAGAGATCAGTTTGTTTGCAGCTGTTCATGTGTTCACTCCTTAGCAAATAGTTGACCAGAAACAATGAGGAAATATATATTGTTCAAATAATGTAGGCCAGAACCAACTTTTAGAATTTACATACCCACCAATCAAGGCAAAGCTTTTTTTTTTTCTGCCTTGTAAATAGCATATAGGTACAGGCATAGCTAGTGTGGTTAAGAAGCCCACTTTACAACCACATGCTTTCAAGTTCAGTCCCACTGTGCAGTACCTTGGGCAAGTATCTTCTATTATAGCCTTGGGATTGACTAATTAATGCCTTGTGACTGAATTAGTTAGACAAACTATATTGAAGAAGCACCCACTACACTCTCGGAGTGGTTGGCGTTAGGAAGGGCATCCAACTGTAGAAAACTCTGCCAAATCAGATTGGAGCCTGGTGTAGCCATCTGGTTCACCAGTCCTCTGTCAAATCGTCCAACCCATGCTAGCATGGAAAGTGGACGTTAAACGACGATGATGATGATATAATGTGTGTGTGTATCTTTCTGTCTATGTCCTATCCATTGCATGACAACCAGTGCTGGTTTATTTATGTCCCCATACCATAGCAGTTTGGCAATAGAGACTGGTAGAATATGTACCAGACTTCAAAACTAAATACTGGGGTTGATTTTTTGGGGGCTGAGCCCTTGAAGATGGTACCTCAAAATGGCTATGGTCCAATGACTGAAACAAGTGAAAGATAGACTATCATATGTATCTATAGAGTATTATATATGTTGATTCATGGTCCTTTGACTGTTTTACCGTGCTTACATTTCCCAATACTGTCTCTCTACCTGTTGTGGTCTCTTGTCATCTACTCTGTATGGTTTAGCATTTTGGCCAGTATATTGTTTATTCTGTAGCATGGTATCACCATCACCATCATCAGTATTGTCATTTGAACGTCCACTTTTCCATGTTTGCATGGGTCAGGTGTAGTTTGTTGAGGCAGATTTTCTACGGCTGGATGCCCTTCCTATTACCACCCTGACCTCCCAAGTAAGCTAATATCTCTTTGTGACCAGACAATGTTTTCACAGAAGGCTGGAAATGAAGGGCACCGCTTGCACGACAGTGACACTCGTTTACAACTCTCACATGATTTCAAGGCAAAGAGACTCACACACACACACGCACGCACACACGCACGCACGCACGCACGCACGCACGCACGCACGCACGCACGCACGCACGCACGCACGCACGCACGCACGCACGCACGCACGCACGCACGCACGCACACACGCACACACGCACACACACACACACACACACACACAAATTTTTGTCTACCAAATTCACCACCAAGTCTTTGGTTGGCCCAGGGTTAAATTAGTTGACACTTGCCCAAGGTGCCACACAGTAGGACTGAACCCAGAACAATATGATTGTGAAGCAGACTTCTTACCACACAGCTATATCTGTGCTTATCATGTATATTTGTTCAGTATTATATAATAGATGATGATGATCATCATCATCTCTCTGTTTTTCCATACCAGCAATGGGTTTGATAGGTATGCTTTAGTAGTACAACTTCTCACCATTTGCTGTGGTCCTCCATTATATGCTAATTGCAAAAAACAAAGCCATTAGTTTTTGTTGTCATAGATGGTCTAGTTTTTATAGCAGGCTGTCTTTTCTATCTCCAGCTATTTTATATTGTAGATTGGAGCCATTTTACTGTACCATACACATTTATTCAATCATCATCATCATCATCATCGTTTAACGTCCGCTTTCCATGCTAGCATGGGTTGGACGATTTGACTGAGGACTGGTGAAACCGGATGGCAACACCAAGCTCCAATCTAATTTGGCAGAGTTTCTACAGCTGGATGCCCTTCCTAACGCCAACCACTCAGAGAGTGTAGTGGGTGCTTTTACGTGTCACCCGCACGAAAATGGCCACGCTCGAAATGGTGTCTTTTATGTGCCACCCGCACAAGCCAGTCCAGGGGCACTGGCAACGATCTCGCTCGAAAATCCTACGGGAGCCAGTCAAGCAGTACTGGCAACGGTCACGCTCAAAATGGTGCATCTCATGTGTCAATATCGTATATATTTAATCAGTCACCATTAGCATCATTTTTACTGCTGGCTTGGGTTTCAACACAACACCTCTTCATTTGCCTCTGTTCATTATCTCCTTTGTGAAGCTCAACATCAGAAAATCAATGCTGTCCACTTCAACCAACATCTTAAGCTTTTCTGATCTGCAAGCTTCTACTGCTTTCATCATTTGACATTTTACCATTTAACTGTCATTCGCTATGCACATCACTTATCCATACCATTGCAGCCTTCTCTTTGGCACACAATCTAATTTTTCCCATGGTGTATTTTTATACGGTCATTCATGGACACTGGCATTAGATATTCAGCAGAGCATGCTTTCTTTATTTCTTTCCAGCTTTCACATATTCTCCATATTCACTGCTCACATCTCACTACCATATTGCACATATAAGACTGATACAATCTGCTTTTCATTTGATGAGTAAAGCCTTTGTTGTCACCAGAAGTAATAACTCTTTGAACTTTTTTCTGCCCTGTTCTTACTCTGGTTACTATCCTCCTCTGCTTATTTATTATACACAATGGTCAAGCAGAAAATATTGCAGATGTCACCATCATAATCTTTTAAAGTCCATGTTCCATGCTGGTATGGGTTGGATGGTTTGACAGGATCCGTGATGTGTCCAAGGACTGTATTGAGCTCCAGTGTCTGCTTTGGTATGGTTTTTGTGGCTGGGATGCTCTTCCTTATGCCAAAAAAGTGGGAATAAGTTTTTCATTAATTGGTTATTCAAAATGCACATGGTGATAGAGTAACTCTTCCACAATACAAAGGTATTATTCAGCATAGTTTCCATCACATATAAAGCATTTACACTATTATTGAACACAACTTTTATATTTGAAAATCGTCAGGTGTGCATTATTGCATTATTGTGCCTGAAGACTTTTTCATTGGATTGAACAGGTGGAAGTTAGAAGGTGCCAGATCTGGGCTGTACAGTGACTGGGGAACCACTGACAGCCTTGTTTGCTGATTGTCTGATTTGCTGCTAAAGATATGTTATTGCACATTGTTGTGGGGAATGCAGATCCTTTTCAGATTCGTGTTTGGTCTTTTTCTCCCAATGGATTTGCTAAGCTTTTTGAGTGTCTCAATGTACCACTCACTGTTCATAGTATAGCTAGGTCCCCACAAAACAGTCACCATGACTTTCTGTACCAATTCTTGGCTGTTGAACTTTTTAGGCCATGGAGAAGTAATATGACATAATTCTATGAATTGAGCCTTCATTTCCAAATTATAAAAATAAAGTAATGTTTCATCTTCTGCCATCAGATTGAGGTAAGAATGCCATCCTCAGCTTCAAATGCTTCCAGCAGATAAGAGCAGACTTCCACCTTTCTTATACCCGAAGTTTTCTACCATCTTCTGTAATGCATTATGGCCACAGTTGTGCAGCAAGCTCATGGATTCTGACTCTTCTACCTGCATGAATCACTCCATCTATTCCCTGGTGATTCTTGCCAGTGGTCTCAGCTGACAATCTCCTACTGCATGGTTTGACTTCAAAGCTGGTTTGCCCTTCTTTAAATTTCATCTGTCCGCGAACTCTGCTCTTGTCACTGGTGTCATCTCCATAAATAGTTTGTAGCCTTCTGTGGATGTCAGACAGCCTGCCTGCACGCTGCCTTCGTAAAGAACTCAGTGACAACACATTTTTTCTGCTTAGGACCCATTATTTTCCTGCAATGAAGAACAGGAAGAAGAGTTAGTCTACCAGGCTGTGCATACAATCAACCTATATCAGTTAATGTAAATGACACAGCAAGCTAAATAGAATTGCTGTCATCCATACATGCATACATACAGGCTTGTCCTTTACACATGTCAGTGACACATAAAATGTACTTGTGCCGGTGCTGTGTGAATGTACCCATACTGGTGGCACATAAAAAGCACCCAGCACACTCTGTAAAGTGGTTGGTATTAGGAAGGGCATCCAGCCTTAGAAGCCATGCAATAAGAGACAATTGGAGTTTGGACAGCTCATGTCAAACTGGCCAACCCATGCCAGCATGGAAAACAGATGTTAAACGATGATGATGATGATGTAGGTATTATATATATATTTGTCCAGCATCATATATTTATTCAGTATTGTATGTATGTATGTATTCTTTACGATATATATTTAACAGTTATGCAACATCATCTGTAAATGTCTTCCTTTCATTTATTTGCTTTTTTTTTAGTAAGTCATCTTGTTATTTGTTCATTTAAATTCCTCCCATCAAGTGTATTAAGCTAGTTATGAGTCACTTGAAACAATTTCTGCTGCTCTAGCAATAAAGGAGAGGTAGAGAAAATTGCCAAACACATGTTTAAATGGTGTTATACTAACACAATACAGTGTCATCACATGTAGTGGTGGTGACGATGGTGGTGGTGGTGGTGGTAGTAGTTTTATTTTCAAACTAAATGTCTCGCCAGTCGTTGTCAACATTCTTAAGTACAACTAAACTGTGACCGACTTTAATAAACCTGATACAACAATTATCTTAATACTTGTGATGAGAATGCTGAATATCCTTTCCCCAGACATATTCTAGAGGAAATACTTTAGGATGAGAAATTCCAAGACAGTATAAACCATCACAAGTTTCTCAAGTTTATCTATCATTTATGTATAAAAAAATTCTATTTTGTCTAAATGTTCTCTCTACTTGTCTCCCTCTCTCTCTCTTCCCCACCTCTCCCTCAAAATTGATTGATGAAAACAGCATATAAATCAGAGATTTGCAGCTTTTTTTTTATTGTATTAGCCCACTTTCGACTTTTTTCTTTTACATTTGCCTGTGGCCTGTGTGTGTTAGCCTATCTTGTGTGTGTGTTAACCTATCTCCCTGTATATCCCTACCTATTTTCATCATTGGTAATGCACATATAAGCAAAATTTAAGCAAATCATCACATGAATGACAATATAAAGCCACCAACAGTTCCGTGGACTACAAGCAAAAAGATTTGAAAAATTTATGTCAATGGCCCACAGATAATTTCTCACTGGTTCACCTGTGGCCATCCTTTTTAGAAGTTCATGACCTGCAGAGAATTTCAGTGGTTCATCTGTTGCCAGCTACTTCAGAAAAGACCCAAGGCTCACAGAGAATTTTCAGTGGTCCACCTGTGGCCAATCTTTTTAGTAAAGATGCAAGACCCACAGAATTTCTAGTGGTCCATTTGTGGCCAATCTTTTTTAGTAAAGATGCAAGGCCCACAGAAAACTTGTGGTGGTCCATCTGTGGCCAACCTATTTAGAAAAAGTCCACTAAGGCCCACGGAGAGCTCTTCAGTGATCTGCTTGTGTATCATAGCCCACCTGTTGCCAACCTCTGATCTTGATGATATCAGATATAATTATCTCTTTTGGAGATTTATTTTCTGTTGAGCCACCTTATTATTGATTATTGTGCAGAGGGCTTGCTATTTCCTCTTCTCAGATTACCTCTTAGCATTCAGATTACTCAGTCAAATCATTCTCATTATCTGGTCGTGCTTATTGCACGGATCACCATAACTTGTCCTCTCCATCTGTATACATTGTTTATAAATTTTATGTTATGTATATTTAAAAATTATATTTTTTAAAAATATTTTTATATGTCTTATATGCATGCTCCAATGATCCCGAGAGCAATGCTGGCAGGAGTTCATCTCCTAGTAGAGCCAGACTAAAATAATCACCAGAGAGGAGTAAACCTCAATGATAAAAAAAATCCCCAAGCCGTAGGCGTAGGAGTGGCTGCGTGGTAAGTAGCTTGCTTATCAACCACGTGGTTCCGGGTTCAGGCCCACTGCGTGACACCTTGGGCAAGTGTCTTCTACTATAGCCTCGGGCCGACCAAAGCTTTGTGAGTGGATTTGGTAGATGGAAACTGAAAGAAGCCCGTCGTATATATGTATATATATATATATATGTATGTGTGTGTATATGTTTGTGTGTCTGTGTTTGTCCCCACAACATCGCTTGACAACCGATGCTGGTGTGTTTATGTCCCCGTAACTTAGCAGTTCAGCAAAAAGAGACCAATAGAATAAGTACTAGGCTTCCAAAGAATAAGTCCTGGGGTTGATTTGCTCAACTAAAGGCGGTGCTCTAGCATGGCCACAGTCAAATGACTGAAACGAGTAAAAGAGTAATGTTTTCTAAGGTTCTTTTGTAATATTTTGTAATGTACCACTAGATTGCTTTAAATATTACATGCTGTAATGAACTAAAAACAGTTTTTTTGCTGAATATGTGCTGCTGAAATTGCTGATAATGTGTCTGATATGTCCATGTATCTTTTACAACTCCAACTGCACTAATTACATGTACATACATTATTTATATACACTTAATATTTTTGCACTAAATGACTAATTTCTTAATTTTCTATCTTTTAGATTATGATACTCCTGTACGGCACACCAATGTATTTCAACGTCGAAGTACGAAAACCTTGGCTTCTTACGCACCACAACAATCTGTAAATAGCTTTGCTTATAGTGGCCATTCATACATCTCAGCACCAAAGGTACCATGTCATTCCTCAAATTATTCCCCAACTTCCCACAGTAGTGGAGGTGTTTCTTCCCCCAATACCAATTCTAATTGTAACTCCAATGCCAACAACCCAGCTGGCCATATATACCAGAACCTTAATGCAGCTTCTTCACCAGCCCCATCTTCTACCCCGTCACCAGGACATTCTCCTGCCTCAACCTTCTCATCATCTGGCTATGGGTCGGCCTCTAATTTCAACCAAGCTTTTCAGAACATGTCACTGACCAACTATCGGTCCAATTCACAAGACTCTCCCAAGCTACAGTCACACCACAATGCGCAACAGCACCAAACTGCAACTTGCAATCAGCAGCAAATGGGTCCTCAAAGTGGAAGTGCATCCCCACAGCTGAACCAGGTTGGTTTACATCATCAACATCAGCAACAGCACGGGGCTTTGTTGGTGCCAAGTCAGACTGCTGCAAACCCTGGTCGGGTGGTACCTCGAGCAATTCTTAATCAAGGTGCCCACCACCAGTCACTTACACCGAGTGCACCACCACCTCCCTCACCACAGTCCCTGCATTCAAAGATGAAACCAGATAATTCACTTGCATCTATAAGAGAAGGTGAGATAACTTCGATATTTGCTTGGGTTTGCTTTTTAAACTCTTTGCCTGTCCCCATATCACACATGTTATATGGTGGCATATTTCCATAGCATCCATGCATCATATATTTTTTTTTTTTTAGCCACCAGAGTAACTTTGCTCTTATGGAAGGAAAGTTTTTTTATTACTCAGAACGTATGAAATATCTAGGGCTAACTAGAAGTCTGACAACAAGCATAGACGTTTAGGACAAACTTGTAAAAATACTTTAGACAGGCAAAAGAGTTAACATATGTATGAGACCAATTTTATGAAGGAGAAGCAGTATAATCAATTTGTATAGCTGATATAAACAGGTATTTATTTCATCAGCAACCCAGGTGTGATAAATGCTAACACTTACTTGAGGAGGAATTGAACTAAGAATCTAGTGAGACTAAATTAGATGCTGTTAACCCTTTTGTTACCAACCTGGCTGAAACCGGCTCTGGCTCTGTAGTACAAATGTCTTGTTTGCATAAGTTTTGAATTAAATTCTTCCACCAGATCTTAGTCACAATTTATGTTCTTAACACTAGCTTAATGATAACTAAGTTATTTTACTAAATTCTTTGTTATTTTAAAATTAATTGAAAGAAACACAGAACATCTCAACAGAAATATGGTAACAAAAGGGTTAAACATTTTAACCTGGCACTGTACAGTCACAGCTATCTCTACTTCATGTCTTCTACTTTTGATCAGTAATAATGCTTAATGATAGAACAGAGGAATTTCTACTAGTAATTATTGAAACTCTTAGTTAATGAGATTAGGAGTGTATTTTATTAGTCATCATCACAAGCTCATTCCCTTAAAACAGAATGCTTCCCCTTTTTATGCTCCCTATCAAAGGAAGCACAAGCATTTTCACACGCATACACATGACTGAACTTCAGCTAACCAAATTCATTCATAAGGCTTCAATTGCCCTGTGGCTATATTAGAATGTGAACTGACTTTTCGTCTGATGTTACTTTGTCCATCACTTCATTCACATCTTTTGGTCCAATGTCTTTTTGTCCGATGATTTTTTTTTGTCCAACGACTTTTTGTCTAATTTTAAATAAACTTTTTAGAAAAAAAGGTGAACATCAAAATCAAATAATCATTGAGAATTTTATTGATAGGATTTGTTGTTGGGCAAAAAAATCATTTGACAAAAAAATGCTTGACGAAGTGACATCGGACAAAAAGACATAGTACCATATTAGACACTTGCTCAAGGCACCATGTAGTGGGACTGAACCCAAAGCAATGTGGTTGGGAGGTGAACTTTTTACCCACACAGCCATGCCTGCAGGTAGAATCACCCTTAAGTTGGAGACTACCAAGTTCTAACCAACGATAAATACATTGGTTGGAACTAGAGAGGACCATCCAGTTGTAAAAATATCCTTGATAACAAACTGAAGTCACACAAACCAAATCTTTCTCTGTCTTAAAGGCAAGACATTGGATAATAAAGTTCTAGATACTTTTTTACTCTTTACTCTTTTACTTGTTTCAGTCATTTGATTGCGGCCATGCTGGAGCACCGCCTTTAGTTGAGCAAATTGATCCCAGGACTTATTCTTTGGAAGCCTAGTACTTATTCTATCGGTCTCTTTTGCTGAACTGCTAAGTTACGGGGACGTAAGCACACCAGCATTGGTTGTCAAGCGATGTTGGGAGGACAAACACATACATGCCAGTATGGAAGATGGACATTATATTATGATATCATAAATAGTTTATATCATATTTATATAAGTTTATATCATATTTTTATGATCTGGTCATTGACACAATTCCACTGCAACTTCGCATGTTTTTTAAATGCCTAAGAAAACGACCCTTCAACACTTTGTTCCAGTTTCAACACACTGTCGTAAGTTAAATCTCTTGCCAGGTGATTACAGCTCTAAAATTTCCATTTCATCTGTGCAGACACAGACAATTATGGCATACGGCCTAATGGTTAAGGTGGTGCACGCACGACTGTAAGGTCATGGTTTCAATTTCCAGGTCAAGCAATGCATTGTGGTCTTGAGCAAAACACTTCATTTCATGTTACTTCAGCCCCTCAGCATCATCATCCTTTTACATCCATTTTCCACGTTAGCTTGGGTTGAACAGGCATGGGTTGTCTACTGTAAATGATTTCCAGCAACAGCTAGGGGAGTTAACCCTACAATGGATTGGCATCCCATTCAGGGTGAGTGTTGTAATCTCATGCACTTATATTCCATGGAAACCTGGTTGTCTAGCCTTATAAGTTCTAGGGCTTGTGACAGACCGAGACATAGACAATACAACTTATCTAAGTACATTCTTTTACTGGTTTCAGTCATTGGACTTCAGCCCATGCTGGGGTACTGCCTTCAAGGGTTTTAGTCAGTCATATCAACCTTAGTATTTATTTCAGCTCAGTATTTTGTTATACCAATTTTTCGAACTGCTAAGTTACAGTTATAAATGGACAACACCTGTTTTTAGGCCAGTATATGCATAAGCACAGATATGGACGTGCACACACACACACGTATATGAAGGGTTTCTGTACAGTTTCCAGCTATCAAATTCCACTCACATGAGTTGGTCAAGCCAATGCTTGCGTAGAAGACACTTGTCTAAGATGCTATGAAGTGGAGCTATGCATGTGCTTGTGGTATGGTACAGTTGCAGCTATGTAGACCTGGCACTGTTCCATCTTATTTATGGCACAGTTCCATTATTCCTATATAAACACGGTACAGTTGCAGCTACGTAGACAAGGCACAGTTACATCTTGTCTTAGCATTTTAATGAAGGGAGTTAATTAGAAAAAAAAATATGTTGCAAAGAATAAACCCTATTAGTTACTGACTAATAGTCTTCTGAGCCTTTTGTCAAATGAGGGAAACAACTCCAGACTTGTTTCAGCCTTATTCAACCACCTCAGTAAAGCATAGACTTCTCCAAATATGCTGGAGCAGTGAAAAAACAATCACTCAGTAAATATACTGTAATGTGCAATTGATACTCTTGTAAATATTTCAGGGAAGCATTCACTTTAGATACCATATGATTCCCCCCACCACACACAAAAGAAAAAGAGTACAATAGAATAGTGTTAACTTTTACATACCTTCTGAATTAAAACTGTTAGCCAAAGCAGTTGCATCTTATGTATAAAGTATATAACGGACATGGGAAAGTTCCAGTTTGACCATAAAAACCTATTAATTTAACATTGTTTTTGCAGAAGCTACAATGAAAAATGAAGAAACAACAAATCCATCACAGTTACAGTCTGTTGGTACGACAGTAGTGACCAGTTATAACAATAACACAAATGTATATAGTGCTGCTAAAGCTTACAATGCTACTTCTGGCTATACTCCTGAGTATTACAACCAATGTGATGAGAACTACCAGATTCAACAATACCATCAAGAAATCCGCAACCACTATGCTCAGCAAAACCAAACAGCTACCGTTGGCAATGTTGGTGCGCACCAACAGGCAGTGATACCAGTTCCTGGAACCAATCAGGAACTTGTACATGTTAGTGGCAGTACTACACCATCTTCTTCTACCACCGGTTAGTTGTTTCATTTTATTTGATTACAAAGTACAATGGTTGCAGGGTTTAGGGTTTTGGGTTACTGACTACAGGGTCATGTATTAAATACTAACATAGGCGCAGGAGTGGCTGTGTGGTAAGTAGCTTGCTTACCAACCACATGGTTCCGGGTTCAGTCCCACTGCGTGGCACCTTGGGCAAGTGTCTTCTACTATAGCCTCGGGCCGACCAAAGCCTTGTGAGTGGATTTGGTAGACGGAAACTGAAAGAAGCCCGTCGTATATATGTATGAATATATATATATATATGTGTATGCAGGTGTTTGTGTGTCTGTGTTTGTCCCCCCAACATCGTTTGACAACCAATGCTGGTGTGTTTATGTCCCCGTAACTTAGCGGTTTGGCAAAAGAGACCGATAGAATAAGTACTAGGCTTCCAAAGAATAAGTCCTGGGGTCGATTTGCTCGACTAAAGGCGGTGCTCCAGCATGGCCGCAGTCAAATGACTGAAACAAGTAAAAGAGGATAACTTTGTTGTGTTGCAACTCTAGGTGAGGTGCATAACTGCCTGATTCATAATATTTCACTCACTCCTCGGACCACACAGCTAAGTAAATAATGCTAGGGGTAGCATCGTGTTGTAAAAGTAATTGCGTCATCAGTTTTTAAATTATTTGAATTTGTTAAAACCTCCAAGTACTGTTGCTGTTATGGAAAAATAATAAACTATAAATGAACAAAAATCTAAATAATCTGTCTGCCCGAGAGTTATTCAGTTATTTATTTATCCAATCAAGCCAAGAAAGACTGAGTATTCTCCCCTATCTAAGCAAACTTAGTCGGTCAGTATTAATATATAGAATTAAGTTTTAAATAATTCACAAATTACCATTACAATTTGAAAAATTCAGTGGGGGCGGGGGAATGAAATATAAAGAAATAATAAACACCTTTAAAGATAAACAAAAGTGATTTAAATATTAAAATAAAGTGCATAAATTAAAACTTTAATCATAATTATTTAAATGCAAAGAAGTACATGCTTAGTGGACAAATATTAACACTAAGGACTTTTTGATATATATCATCATCATCATTTAATGTTTATTTTTCCGTGTTTGCTTGGGTCAGACTGAACTTGTTAAGGCAGATTTCCTATGACAGGTACCCTTCTTGTCACCAACCCTTATTTGTTTCCAAGCAAGGTAATATTTTCCCATGGTCAGACATGTTTTCTATGAAGGATTGGAAATGAACAACCTTATTTGTTCGTTTGCAATCATGTGAAGTCTAGACAAGGTTACACACACACACACATATATAGCACGAGCTTCTTTCAGTTTTTGTCTACCTAATCCACTTACAAGGCCCAGAGCTACAGTAAAAAAACAATTGTCCAAGATGCCATTAGTGGGACTGAACCCAAGACCACATAGTTGGGAAGCAAGCTTCTAAATCACACCATACCTGTACCTTGTGTGTGTGAGAGAAGACACATGGCCTAGTGGTTAAGATGTTGCACTCAAAATTGCGAAACTGGGTTCTGTGTTGTATTCTTAAGCAAAGCACTTCATCTCTGCATTGCTCTGTGATCACTTTGTTACCTGACGTGTGGTCCACTGTGCACCTGTTCAGGCAACATCGATTTTATAGATGGAGTTAGCTAATGTATGGCACATACATTTGATCACTATAAACAAATTATTTGTGCAGATCATTTGGTAAAAGCTGAACACTCATATGTTGTCTTTGATCGGAGAGCCCACCATGTATATATATATATTTTTTTATATATGCAGGCTTATTGCCCATTTTTTTTAGAAGCGGGTAGCCAACAAGGCACACCAAGCATTCCATTCATTTCCCAGCTCAAATAGGCGAGACCCATTCTATGCTCAGGTCAAGGCATAGAGTGCAACCCCCTATACCAGCTGTGGGGTCCAACAGCATGTGCTGGTTTACCTCTGGCACATCATATCAATATATAGTTGAAATTTATTAAAAAAACAAAAGTTGAAGACAGCTGTATGAACAAGCAAGTGTATTAGTTTGATGCTTGGGAAAAATGAAAAAAATCTTTCACATTATGAGCCTACACTCTTCCACAGAAAGGAATAAGAGGAAATGAAGAGGGAAAGAATGAAAAAAGAACATGTAAAGTTTCTGCAAACTGACTGAATAATGTATGCTTCATTGGTCTCTCTTTCTCTCTCCAAACACCCCCCCCCCACACACACACAATAGATACTGAGGAAGATGTGGTGATGCTGATTATGAATATCAGTAATATGACTGAGGGAAAATAGCTTGGGAGGATGTTCTGCATATTAAATGCAGACACAATAGGATCTGACACATATGAGTAGAAAATTTGCCTTAACAAATTCTGTCTGACCATGGAAAAGTGGACGTTAAATGGTGACAATAGTGATGATGATGATGATTGTAATGTTAACCTTTAAGATTTTGACTTGATTATTCTTGTCGGCTTGGAACCATTTCGTCAATACTTCAACTGATTGTGTAACGATAACGGGGTTATCAACATATAGAATTCCTCAAGGACACATAGACAAACAGACAACCATGCGTAAAACATTCTGCCTTAAAGCATAAAGAAGTTTGAATCTCTATTGAAAACGAAAGAACGATGATTGTTTTAAAAGTAGTTGCGAATGTAGTCAAGGGAGGCGACTCTTCGAAGACAAAAATAAAACGAAATTCCTACATGTTAGGTTTCCTTTAACGGTCCTGTCGTGTTAAAAACACTGACTCTCGTCTGATTACTTAGATGAGCGACCGTTGGACACTGCTAGATACTGTAAGCATATCGTGGTCGAACGACTAGGAAGTGTTTACGTTGTTCTTCGATCTGCAAGAAATACCATCCAGATCTCCCTTAAATACATGCCCTACCATCTCAAAAAAAGGATGTATGCTACTTTTTTGATTTTTATATATATTTTTTCTCCTCATTTTTTTCTCCTTTTTTCTCTCCTTGTTTCTTTCTGTGTTCCTTTCAGTTGAAGAGCATAGGCTCGAAACGTCAAAGAATTTCTCTATTCCCGAGCGTTAAACTAATACATCCATTTGTTGTTTACACCACCTGTCTTCGTCTGTTGTTTTTTTCGTAAATGATCCCCCCCCCATATATATATATATATATATATATATATATATATATACATATATATTTGCAAACAAGTTTTTTCGTGAAAATGAATTGCTAAATATTCTATTACTGTACTGTTTTGTTTAAAATGTCTTGTCTGACTGTATTGTCGTAGCTGGAAGACTATTTAATTATTGTAATTATATTCCTGTGTTTTTTCTTCTTTCTTTCTTTGTAGGTTATGGGTCAGGAAGCTACATGGGACAGGAAGAGTTATCCCTACCACCAGGCTGGTCTTTAGACTGGACTGTACGCGGACGCAAATACTATATCGATCACAATACACAAACTACGCATTGGAGCCATCCTTTTGAGAAAGATAACTTACCAATGGGATGGGAGAGGATAGAATCAAAAGAATATGGTGTATTTTATGTCAAGTAAGATTCTACTCTGCTCAGATTTTCTTTGTTTCCTCATGGCAGTCTGTTAAGATTAGCAATGACACATTTGGATGAAAGATGGTCTTCTGATTAGAATTATAATAAATATTGCAGATTTTCACTAAGTCATTACTACTACTTTGAGATCTAGTAGCATGAGGAGGTAAAAATGGCTAGAAA
Organism: Octopus bimaculoides; assembly: GCF_046866305.1. NCBI lineage: Eukaryota > Metazoa > Mollusca > Cephalopoda > Octopoda > Octopodidae > Octopus > Octopus bimaculoides. Next base: position 67,978,053 of record NC_142938.1, on the reverse strand, counting down.
CCTAGGGTTGCTAGAACTCTGCTCTTAATCTGCTAAAGCTCACTAAATATTCTCCTTTAATGTTTGATTTTTAGAACCTTTATAATCTTTTGTCAGTGTAGTTGCAACATAGTTTTTAAAACATACAATGGTGATATCTGTCGAGGACAATTATGGGGTCTATATAATCCGGTTAGTTGTTTGGGATAGTTTTGAACTGAATGAATGAAGAATTTTGTAGCTAATTGTATTATTGTTACTGTGTTGTGTAGCTTCATTTGGAGGCTTGAATTAAAGTTAAGTGTTGTGCACTTGTAAGTAATTTGAAAGCAAAATTGTGTTTGTACCGACTGTATTATCCAAGTACCACCAAAGTGTAGCATGGCAATCGCCTGTCAACATCCTTCTTATAGATTATATTCTAAGCTAATCGAGTGGATTCAAAGCTTCTGTATGAGATGTCCTAGATTTACTTCTGCTGACAATGTCCTTCCATCAGTCATCTCTGAGTATATTTAGTTCACACTCCCATGATAATACCACACCTCCAGTTTAGAAATAATACATTTCTAAATCTCTCAGAGAGATTTATGCAGTAGTAATACGATGAAGTAGTTGTATGCTGTCAACTTAATGTGACAGTCCCATGAAAGGAATAATACTACTGTTGGTTAGACCTACGAAGCTGCACTGCTTCCTGTCGGCCTTGACACATTTCCTGTGCTCTTATGTTTACAAGGGGGAGACTAGCAGGTCATGCTGCTCCAGACTGATAATGAGCAAAGACTCAGAAACATGTCTCTGGATGCAGGCTTAGCTGGGTGGAGGTGCTTGTCTCCCCCTTGTAAACATAAGGACACAGGAAATGTGTCAAGGCCAACAGGAAGCAGTGCAGCTTCTTAGGTCTAACCAACAGTAGTATTATTCCCTCCAGGGGACTGTCACATTAAGTTGACAGCATAAAACTATTACACCTCCAGTGTTTAAGCGTAATGTTCACTGCTAACATCAGCAATTCTTCCTCTTCCATTCCTCCATGGAAAACTGATAATCTTGTAATGTTTCATAACTCTTAAAACATTATTTATTTCCAGAAAGATCAGTTTACATCCCCAGGATCCTTTTGGCAACACATAGTGTGTGAAGTTTCTTAAATCCCTCACATTTCAAAAAGTGTCTAGACATTAAATTTTTATGATGCTGTTGACAAAAAAGAAAAAAATTACAAATTATAAATTCCATGTGTGTAGCTCAGAGATCAGGAAGTCTCCCCAGTTTGAACTGCTACTTCTCTGCATTGAAAGATCATGGTTCTGGTACTACAGACATATGGTTAAAATACCACCAGAAGGGATCACAAGACAGATTCTTCAAACTGAGCCAACTGGTAGGAGACCTAGGGAATAGACCAAGAATGAGTTGGATGGACAATAGCCATAGTCTCAGCTGGTCATACTTGGGAATCCAGCCAGAAAGTCCAATGATGGTTGCTTTTGATGGGATCCTATGAGGAAGGTGCCTGAGGACTCTATCCTCATGACCCTTTCAGGAGTAATGGATGGAGAAGATGGATGGATGGGGGAATTTTACAAAATCTCTAATTCTTATTTTTTATAATTCCCAATGCGAAATTACTAATTAATGACTTTTATTTTCCTTTTGCAGTTATATTTTGAAAGTTGCCCAATACCATCATCCTTGTGCTCCAGTTTTACCACATCAACAGAACATTATCTGTGCTCCACAAGAACTAGTTATCCCGAAACAGATAGAGTATAGACAGTCTAATTTGTTGGTGCCAGCTAACCCATATTTACATGAAGGTAAGAGTAAATAATTTTAATGAGTATTCTATAATGCTATATAACAAAGTCTTGTTGTTGTTGGCACTCCGTCGCTTACGACGTCGAGGGTTCCAGTTGATCCGATCAACGGAACATGCCTGCTCGTGAAATTAACGTGCAAGTGGCTGAGCACTCCACAGACACGTGTACCCTTAACGTAGTTCTGGGTGGGCGGGGGGAGATTCAGCGTGACACAGTGTGACAAGGCTGACCCTTTGAATTACAGGCACAACAGAAACAGCAAGTAAGAGTGAGAGAAAGTTGCGGTGAAAGAGTACAGCAGGGTTCGCCCCCCCCCTGCCGGAGCCTTGTGGAGCTTTTAGGTGTTTTCACTCAATAAACACTCACAACGCCCGGTCTGGGAATCAAAACCGCGATCTTATGATTGCGAGTCCGCTGCCCTAACCACTGAGCCATTGCGCCTCCACAACAAAGTCTTATCACACATATTAAAGAACCAGTGACCAGAGAGAGTGAAATTTGAAACAGGATCTAAATAAAGTTTGTGGATGAAATAACCAAAATGTAATTTGAAGTAATTATTGTAGGGTACAGTAATTGGTATCATTCACTTGTCTGCACCTCATATTGTATCCTTACTACTGTCCCTTATCTCCTCCTTGTTTAACCACTCCTATTTCCTTTCTTCTACTTCCTCTCCCCAAATTGATATTCACTGTGTTCAACTCAGTTCCCATTTCTAATCATTGGTGACACTACTTTCACTTTAGTGCATTTACCTACTCACTCATCTTTTCTGATCCTCTATCCTATTTCTTTCTCTCATACTCACCTCACACCTTAAACTTCACATCTCTTTCTCTTTCCAGATGGGTAAGTCATGTATTCACCTCTTCAACAAGACATTTATTTGCTCCTTTCATTCTATCATACTTTCATATCCCTCAATACTACACCTCACTCTGTTGAGGAGTCTTGTCTTGTGTACACTTGGAAACCTCATCAGTGCTGGTGCCATGTAAAAGGTGCCCAGTACATCCTGTGAAGTGGTTGGTGATAATAATACAAATCATGCAATGATATTTTGGATGGTTGAGGTTGACTTTGCCTTTCATCCTTGAAAGGATAATAAAATAAGTACCGGTTGTGCACTGGGGTAGATGATATTGACTTATGCCCTCCCCCAAAACTGTTGGCCTTGAGCCAAAATTTTGTAACATTTGTAATATTTATTTTTTATATGTTTTTGACTGGGTTGATTGCATGCAACGGATCTCCCCCCCCCCTTTTTTTTTATAATGATTGACCTATTTAATTTTTTTTTTCACCTCCTGCCAAATGTGCCCAAATCAGTCAAGCTGCCAAAAGGGCTTATTCCGATTTTTATGCAATTTGTGAAAAAAAATTTTTTTGTAATCTTTACTTATTGTAATCAATAAAAAAATATTTGTTGTAAATTGGATTAATAAATTTATTACTATTATTATTATTAAATCAAGACTTCCATAATATTTCTCTTTGCAGAAATTCCAGACTGGATGTATATTTACTGCAAAGCCAATCAGGACCATGATCACAAATTAAAGGTAATCGTATACAGATTGTGCGTGTGTTTGTGTGTGTGTGTGTGCAATGACTGTGAAGTAAAGATGATGCTAGTTTACAGACCAATATGGTCGTAATTTCTACTACGCCCGTGGTATAGAATCTCTGAACAAGGTACATAACTCTGCATGCCTCAAGATTTCTAACTATTGATCTCATTTTGAAAGTTTTTCATGACATTCACATGTACTACATATGTATCATCATCATCATCATCATCGTTTAACGTCTGTATTCCATGCTGGCATGGGTTGGATGGTGTGACTGAGGTCTGGAAAGCCAGCAGCTGCACCAGGCTCCAATCTGATGTGGCAATGTTTCTACAGCTGGATGCCCTTCCTAATGCCAACCACTTTGGTCTTTTGTGCAGTTCTCTTGGATTTTCAAGAGCCCAATAGCAACAGTTCAGTTGATTCACCATGCCATTGAGATGAAAATGAGCTTCATCACTCATTAACAAAATGAGGTTGTCCTTTGCCTCAAAAATTGCTTCCATCTGACATGCAAAGTTAAGCTGCTGTGCATTGTCCCATGGTTTCAACTGTTGCCCAAAGACCAATTTGTATGGGTGGAAGTGCAAGTCTTCATGCAGAATATGCTTTATTGATCGATTACTGATGCCAAGTTCAGTGGAATGCCTCCGAGTAGAGTGATTCGGACTCTGTATCAAAGCTTGTCTGATGCGTTCCACATTTTCTGGGGTCCGTACCATTCGTGGCATCCCAACCGGTCTCCTGTTCATTAGTGTACCTCATGTAAAAAGTGCATTCACCCAATGTCAGATTCTGTTACAGGTGGGAACAGCCTGATTTCACTGCACGTTGAAGTGGCGCCAAAACTCATGCAGAACTGTTGTGACAGACTTGTTATTCTTCATGTAATTGTTGTAGGCAAACACACAATGCTCTATCGTCCACAGCGCCATGGCTTCACCTGAAAAGAAAAAAATAGATGCTAAGACACCACAGAGTGAATGGTATCTGTCGGACATATGTCCCTCTCCCTGGGGCTGAGGAATAGCCATTTCAAAAACGTCTGTCCTCTCTGCCTCACCATGTATGTGTATATATATATATATATATATATATATATATACACGTATGGAAAAAAAGTCAAGGTAGAAAATGCTAAAATAATTTTATAAAAAACATTTCAATACCAGTTTCAGTCATTGAGACTTTTTCAACTATAACTTTTCTCCCGCCATGCCTCTGTCTACCCCTCCATCCTCTCTCTCCCCCTTCGTAGTTTTTCCTTTAAGGTCTTCAGGTTCTGGCTATATATAAATGAGAAACCCATTCTAAATTATCTAGCTGACGTACTACGACGAAATACCCAAGATGCAGATAAGATAGAGATTTTTATTTATTTACGGCCTCAAACATCTCAATACCTTGCGCTTTCTTGTTTCTCTCCATGAAATTCAATTGAATTCAGTTGTTGTCTTAAATTCATGCTTATTCATTTTCTAAGCTTCCTAAATTCATGCTACGTTATATTCTAATCACCCAGAATTCATTGCTCTTTTAAAAAAAATTACGATTTATGCATTGTTGTCTCTCAAATATTTAAAATCTACAATTAAGAGCCCTCTCTACTCGCTGGCGGTACCTACCCACCACCACTACCCATTTTCCTTTATTCAAAAATTCTTATCGCTCCTTAAAATTATGGCTTTTAAGTGTTGATTTCTCAGCCCAAGAATTACAGCGTGATGTGCTGCTTGACTGGTCCCCCCTCTCCCTCTCTCTCTCTCTCTCTCTCTTTATATATATATATGATGATGATGATGATGATCTTTTCTCCCGCCATGCCTCTGTCTACCCCTCCATCCTCTCTCTCCCCCTTCGTAGTTTTTCCTTTAAGGTCTTCAGGTTCTGGCTATATATAAATGAGAAACCCATTCTAAATTATCTAGCTGACGTACTACGACGAAATACCCAAGATGCAGATAAGATAGAGATTTTTATTTATTTACGGCCTCAAACATCTCAATACCTTGCGCTTTCTTGTTTCTCTCCATGAAATTCAATTGAATTCAGTTGTTGTCTTAAATTCATGCTTATTCATTTTCTAAGCTTCCTAAATTCATGCTACGTTATATTCTAATCACCCAGAATTCATTGCTCTTTTAAAAAAAATTACGATTTATGCATTGTTGTCTCTCAAATATTTAAAATCTACAATTAAGAGCCCTCTCTACTCGCTGGCGGTACCTACCCACCACCACTACCCATTTTCCTTTATTCAAAAATTCTTATCGCTCCTTAAAATTATGGCTTTTAAGTGTTGATTTCTCAGCCCAAGAATTACAGCGTGATGTGCTGCTTGACTGGTCCCCCCTCTCCCTCTCTCTCTCTCTCTCTCTCTTTATATATATATATGATGATGATGATGATGATCTTTTCTCCCGCCATGCCTCTGTCTACCCCTCCATCCTCTCTCTCCCCCTTCGTAGTTTTTCCTTTAAGGTCTTCAGGTTCTGGCTATATATAAATGAGAAACCCATTCTAAATTATCTAGCTGACGTACTACGACGAAATACCCAAGATGCAGATAAGATAGAGATTTTTATTTATTTACGGCCTCAAACATCTCAATACCTTGCGCTTTCTTGTTTCTCTCCATGAAATTCAATTGAATTCAGTTGTTGTCTTAAATTCATGCTTATTCATTTTCTAAGCTTCCTAAATTCATGCTACGTTATATTCTAATCACCCAGAATTCATTGCTCTTTTAAAAAAAATTACGATTTATGCATTGTTGTCTCTCAAATATTTAAAATCTACAATTAAGAGCCCTCTCTACTCGCTGGCGGTAACCCGCCCTCCCACCCCCTCCACCGGAAGTTCATTCGTCTGTCATTCCTCTGTCATCCCACCCCCTCCACCGGAAGTTTCATTCCTCTGTCATCCCACCCCCTCCACCGGAAGTTCATTCCTCTGCCATCCCACCCCCTCCACCGGAAGTTCATTCCTCTGTCATCCCACCCCCTCCACCGGAAGTTCATTCCTCTGCCACCCCCCCCTCCACCGGAAGTTCATTCCTCTGTCATCCCACCCCTCCACCGGAAGTTCATTCCTCTGTCATCCCACCCCCTCCACCGGAAGTTCATTCCTCTGTCATCGCACCCCCTCCACCGGAAGTTCATTCCTCTGCCATCCCACCCCCTCCACCGGAAGTTCATTTCTCTGTCATCCCGCCCCCTCCACCGGAAGTTCATTCCTCTGTCATCCCACCCCCTCCACCGGAAGTTCATTCCTCTGTCATCCCACCCCTCCACCGGAAGTTCATTCCTCTGTCATCCCACCCCCTCCACCGGAAGTTCATTCCTCTGTCATCCCACCCCTCCACCGGAAGTTCATTCCTCTGTCATCCCACCCCCTCCACCGGAAGTTCATTCCTCTGTCATCCCACCCCCTCCACCGGAAGTTCATTCCTCTGTCATCCCGCCCCCTCCACCGGAAGTTCATCCCTTTGTCATCCTGTCAACCTCGGCTGTCTCCCGGAACCCATCTAGTGGCCTTGGCCATCCTCTCCCCTACCTTTGGGTAGCGCATTAAGGTTGAGAAATGTTTGCAGGTTGTAGGTAATGTTTTGCTTATGAATTCTTCCAATTGCAAGTTTTCTTTTCAGGTACACGACACTGCTTTTCCTCTTCCCAGGCTACAGGCCCACACCCCCAACACCCATACTGTTAGGATTGGCACTCTCAACGTCGGCACGCTGAAAGGTAGATCTGGTGAAATTGTTGAGATGCTTGAACGGAGATGCGTAGATATGTGCTGCATCCAGGAAGTAAGATGGAGAGGAGGTTCTGCAAGGTTCCTCACAGGCAAAGAACACAGGTACAAGATTTTCTGGGCAGGGAACACTGACGGGGTCGGGGGCGTAGGAATACTTCTAGCGGAGAAATGGGTGGATAAGGTAATCGAGGTCGTTAGAGTAAGTGACAGAGTACTTAAGATCAGACTAGTGCTTCATCATAGATTAGCTACTGTCATCTCAGCCTATGCACCTCAACCTGGGCTACCAGATGGTCTGAAAGACCAATTCTATGACACCCTCTTGCAAACTACCTCGTCGACGAGTGACAGGGACCTTCTCTTTGTGGCTGGAGACTTCAACGGTCATGTCGGACGTCGTGCTGGGGGCTTCCATGGCATACATGGAGGCTATGGCTTCGGTTCCCGCAACGAGGAGGGAACCAGACTGCTGGAGTTCTGTGATGCAACCAATCTTATAGTCTGCAATACCAACTTCAGGAAACCTGCCAGTCACCTAGTCACCTACCGCTCCGGCAGACACTCTAGCCAAATCGACTACATCCTCGCCAGAAATAGGGAAAGAGGGCGGCTTATAAATGCCAAAACCTACCCTGGCGAAGAATGTACCCCACAACATAGATTAGTAGTTAGCGACTTTGGGATCAAGGCAAAATGGGTGCCCAGAATTAGACAGGCTTGGAGAAGAAGGGTGTGGAAGCTTAAAGACCCTGCAAACGGACAGAGACTTAGAGACAAGTTACTTGAAGCATTTAACGAAATAGAAGGGGATATAGCATCATACAACGTGGAAGACAATTGGAGATTTCTGTGGGACAACCTGTTGAAAGCCACCGACCAGATTTGTGGGTGGTGTAAGGTCCCCTCCCAACCCAGAGTAACGTGGTGGTGGAACAAGGAGGTAGACAGGGCTATTAGACAAAAGAAACAAGCTTGGAAGGACTGGAAGAACGGTGGTAGCAGGGAATTGTACCAATGTGCCAGAAGGGAGGCTAGGCGACAGGTTTATTTAGCCAGAGGGGAAGCAGATAAGGAAAGATTTGCCAATGTTCTGCGCCGTGAGGACCAAAGACTCGAGGTATTTCGGGTTGCAAGACAGTGTAGGAGAGAGAATAGTGATGTTGTAGGAGAGAAATGTGTTCGCATGGATGATGGTACGCTTGCATTAAATGAGGATGCAAAGAAAGAGGTCTGGAGATGCCACTACGATAGATTGCTTAATAAAGAGAATGAATGGGAGAAAGAGAGCCTGCCTTATGTCGACCCAATAGAGGGACCAGCTATCCGAGTTGATAGTACCAGGGTAGATAAAGCAATTAAGAGTATGAAGACCGGGAAAGCCCCCGGCCCATCAGGAATCACTGCAGAGATGCTCAAAATATCTGGCAGTGTTGGCTATAGCCTAGTCACCCGTATTACGAACCAGGTGATACACGAAGGAGTCATACCCTATGACTGGTGTAGCAGCATCATAGTCAACTGCTACAAAGGTAAAGGGGACGCTTTAGATACAAATAATTACAGAGGCATCAAGCTGTTAGATCAGGTTATGAAAGTTACAGAGAGGGTCATAGCCCAACTAATTAGGGAGCGAATCAATTTAGATGAGATGCAGTTTGGGTTCGTGCCAGGTAAAAGCACTACTGATGCCTTATTTCTAGTGAGACAGTTGCAAGAGAAATACCTAGCCAAGGATAAACCTCTGTACCTGGCTTTCGTTGACATGGAGAAAGCCTTTGACAGGGTCCCCCGATCCCTTATCTGGTGGTCAATGAGGAAACTTGGGATAGAAGAATGGCTAGTGAGAGCTGTGCGAGCCATGTACAGAGATGCGGCCAGTAAGGTGAGGGTTGGAAATGAGTACAGCAATGAATTCCGGGTAGAGGTAGGGGTCCACCAAGGTTCCGTCCTCAGCCCCCTATTATTTACCATAGTCCTCCAGGCAATCACAGAGGAGTTCAAGACAGGTTGCCCCTGGGAGCTCCTCTATGCTGATGACCTTGCCCTAATTGCGGAGTCACTATCAGAACTAGAGGAGAAGTTTCAGGTGTGGAAGCAAGGTCTAGAATTGAAGGGCCTTAGAGTCAACCTAGCTAAAACCAAAATCCTAATAAGTAGGAAGGTAGATAAAACACAAACCCCTTCAGGTAGATGGCCCTGCTCAGTATGTAGAAAAGGAGTAGGTAGTAACTCTATAAGATGTACCCGGTGCAAGCTATGGACACATAAGAGGTGCAGCAACATCAAAGGCAGGTTAACTAGCAAGTTAGTTTTTGTTTGTGGCAGATGTTCAGGTGCAATAAAGACTGCAAACAAACAGGAAACAACTTCTATCTCATTCCAGGGTGAAAAACTAGAGGTAGTCGATAGCTTCCGCTATCTGGGCGACCAAGTTAGTAGTGGGGGTGGGTGCGCTGAAAGTGTAGCTGCTAGAATAAGAATAGCCTGGGCAAAGTTTAGAGAGCTCTTACCCCTGCTGGCGACAAAGGGACTCTCACTCAGAGTAAAAGGCAGACTGTATGACGCATGCGTACGAACAACCATGCTACATGGCAGTGAAACATGGGCTGTAACTGCTGAGGACATACGTAAGCTCGCAAGGAATGAAGCCAGTATGCTCCGTTGGATGTGTAATGTCAATGTGAATACCCGTCAGAGTGTAAGTATCTTGAGAGAAAAGCTGAACATTAGAAGCATCAGTTGTGGCGTGCAAGAGAGACGATTGCGCTGGTATGGACATGTGGTGAGAATGGAGGAGGATAGCTGCGTGAAAAAGTGCCACACCCTAACAGTTGAGGGAACCCGTGGAAGAGGTAGGCCCAGGAAGACCTGGGCTGAGGTGGTGAGGCAAGACCTTCGTACATTGGGCCTCACCGAGGCGATGACTACGGACCGAGACCTTTGGAAATGGGCTGTGCGTGAGAAGACCCGGCAAGCCAAGTAAGATCGTTGCCAGTGCCCCTGGACTGGTTCTTGTGCGGGTGGCACATGAGATGCACCATTTTGAGCGTGGCCGTTGCCAGTACCGCCTGACTGGCTCCTGTAGGATTTTCGAGCGAGATCGTTGCCAGTGCCCCTGGACTGGCTTGTGCGGGTGGCACATAAAAGACACCATTTCGAGCGTGGCCGTTTTCGTGCGGGTGACACGTAAAAGCACCCACTACACTCTCTGAGTGGTTGGCGTTAGGAAGGGCATCCAGCTGTAGAAACTCTGCCAAATCAGACTGGAGCCTGGTGTTGCCATCCGGTTTCACCAGTCCTCAGTCAAATCGTCCAACCCATGCTAGCATGGAAAGCGGACGTTAAACGATGATGATGATGATGAACTACGGAAAACAATTAAATTGTACTGAAATGTATTTTATAAAATTATTTTAGCATTTTCTACCTTGACTTTTATTCCATATATATCAACTCGTGTGTTCCTTTTCAACCTTCTACATATATATATACATATATTGTCTCTCTATATATATTAAACCACAGTTTTACCTTTAAATTACCTACTACCGTATACCTTATAACAAAGACCATACATACTGAGGTAATATACCAGGAGTGCCTACGGCTACATCTATCCCTTAGATGGTTGCATAATATTTAACTTATATCTTATACAATATATAAATACATATATATTTATTTATTTATTTAATTTTGCTGTTCTCTTTCAGTGGCCATTGTTCCGTTTGGGGGAACTGGAATACTTTGACGCCCTCCTCACACGTCTCTACAAACAAGAACTCCAGAACATTGTCATGCAGTATGAAAACCATCGGACTAATTTGCTCCGTGAAGTAGAGAAACGAAAAGTCGAGAAGGAAAACATGGAACGAGCTCTTTTACAGAAGCGAGAAACAAACATTTGAATGAAGCAAGCTGAACAAAGAACGTTCTTGAACAGTAACATGTTTGTGATTAGTATCCAATACCTGTCCTAATCTACTGCAATAATAATAATGCTATACTTCTCTTAATTAACATTTAAAAGTTGTACATTCTATGACCCCATTCATAATTTATTTGATATAAACAAAACAAAACAAAATGAACTTAACAAATTTGTTGCCCCACCTTCTTATTCAGACATGGACTTTTTTTCCATGGGGTTTTATTACAATGGTATGGTCCTTTTTATTATTTTGTGTGTGTGTACGAGTCTGCATTACAAGGCCATTATAAAATACTAAGATAATGCCTTAAGTTTGAGAAGAGCAGCATCTGTAGTGATTTAAGTTGGTTAATGTGATACAACCAATGAAATCTCACAGCAAATTGGTAAAACTACTCTTCAGTGTGTATACACACACACACACACACACACACACACACACACACATGCATATATATGTATATATAGCATATATGTGTTTGTATTTTATATATTTTATATGTGTGTGTATATATGATATAACAATTTTAAAATATATTGTATATTATATGTATATATATATATATATGTATATATATATGTATATATATAATATGATTAATTTGAGATATATTCTATATATGTATGTATATATCTATATATATATATATATATATATGCATGTGATATACAGTGGAACCTCAGTTTACAAATTTCATTCATTCTTGAAGGCTTTTCATCACCCAAGATGTTCATAAACCGAAACTATTTTTCCCATATGAAATTCAAGAGAAGGCACAGCAAATTCTATCAGGGATGTGCTCTGAGCAAAAGCTAGACAGTAACTGACATTTTCCCACTGATGTTCCTAGCTTGTTTGCCAACCATTGTTGATGGTTTGTGTGTTCATTACTTGAAAAACACAGTTTGTCATCCAAAGTGTTTTATGTTCGAAAAATTGTTTGTAAACCAGTTTGTTTGTGATGAGAGGCACACGTAAACCAAGGTTCCACTGTAATTACATATATATATATATATATATATATATATATATATATATATATATATATATATATGTATGTATATATTTACACATACACACACACACATACATACTTTCATACTTATAGAGACCAAAGAAATTTCTTTCTTCTTGCTCTTAAACGAGAGAAGACCACCAGAATAGACACATACTGTGTGTTGAGAATTCTACAGAGAAATGATTCAGCATGTAGATGGGTTGGATGTCAGTATGAACTTATTGGTTATGCTGGTGTTGAAATGTGATAATATTATGCTGAATAACTGTGATAGCATTACATTAGAACAGCTACAGGACTGTTACAAGATGTCTGTTTCCTGGCATGCTTTTGTCGCTGAAGTTATAAGATGGAATAAGTGGGGTTTTTTTTTTTTACAATGTACTGATCAGCATTGTGGTTGCAATGATAGCTGTCTTGTATGTACTGGTCAGCATAGTAGCTTACTTGTATTTGTTGAACCAATGAAGGAGCCTCTATGTGATCACTCAGTATGCTAGAAATAACAGCTAGATTTTATGCAAATCACACTTACTGTCTTAAAAATATGATGAGATTGTGACAACTGGAATAATGGAGGAGGCTCTATGTGGTCACTTAACATGCTAGAAATAGCAGCTAGATTTCATGCAAATCACACTGTCTTAACAATATGATGGGATTGTGACAACTGGAATAATGGAGGAGCCTCTATGTGGTCACTCAATTTGTAAGAAATAGCAGCTAGGTTTCATGCAAATCACACTGTCTTAACAATATGATGGGATTGTCACAGCTGGAATAATGAAGGAGCCTCTATGTGGTCACTCAATATACAAGAAATAGCAGCTAAATTTCATGCAAATCGCATCTTACTGTCTTAAAAATACAACGGGATTGTTGTCACAACTGGGAGGCCTTTGATCATAGGCTTGTGCAGTTAGATCTGACATGACATAGGGAAAACAACAAGTATTAGTTACCTGGTGTACTTTCTTGGTGCTGTTTTGACTGTATGCTAACTATCTACTTTATACTGACCAGTATTGTAACTTCAGTGTTACAATGTGAGTTATTAAGTATATACATATTAGCATAGTGAGTTACTAACACTGATGTATACCTTATATAGACTGATCAGTGTTATGACAAAATAGTGTCACTAATATATATATATATATATATATATATATATATATATATATATATATATACATAACAAAATTTTGATATAGAGTTACCTAAGGTTTTACACCCACAAAGCAAAGCCTTGTGGATAGCTCATCAGACTCAATATAAACTCTAATAATTACTGCTCTATATTTTAGAGTGTGCTTCTTTCTGATATATGTTTTTTTTATTAACTACCATATTTTAATGTGTATAAGGAATCTCCTAATTTTTGGAGTTTAAAATTTGGAAAAAAGGTTTTGTAAGGCATTATAATACTATCCATGAATAAGAAACTCCCATATTTTTTAACCTAATTTTTGACAAAAAAGGGTTCCTTATACATTAAAATATGGTGTGTGTGTATGTATGTACATATATATATATATATATATATATATATATATATATATATATATATGTTACAGCAATGTATCAGACTAATGTTATCTATTTACTTTGAGTTTGTCATTATGCCATTGTACCACTGTTGGTAATCTCCAATGTACTTCCCAAAATGCTATTTATGTTACTATTGGCAATCTCCTATGTATTGGTCAAAATACCATTACCCTAGTGTTGACAATTTCCTATGTACTGGTCAAAATACTATTACACCCGTGTTGGCGTCTCCTTATATACTGGTCAAAATGCCATTACACTAGCGTTGGCAATCTCCTATGTACTTACTAAACTTGTGGTACCCTAGCCTTGAGAAAAATGAGCTACATCTGTACTTAAGTGACACATTTTCTCAATAAATTATTGTGCCTTCAACTGGAGCAGCATCATTGACTCTATTCAGCCATTAGTTGCTATTTTGATTGTTCTAAGCAACCAAGAAACCTTGCCAATTTGAAACCTTAGAAAAATGTGTGTATATATATATATATATATATATATATATATATACACCTATGTGTGTGTGTGTATGTATATATAATCATGAAATAACCCGAGTATTGAATGAATGCCTTCTTTTGTTAATACTATTTTTGTTGAAAAATAATTGAGAGACATCATTTAATGAAGAAATGTACATAAAGTGTGTTAGAATGTGTGCAATTAAACAAAATTTTCTTTAAAATATTCGTTACCTTTTTATTCTTTTTTATATGTGTTAATGATTTAAATGTGTTTTTCTGTCACCGATGAAAGATACATAAGAAGCCTGATGCAGTAGTGAAGTGAGCCAACAAAGGGGCTTATATGGTTGTTTGACTTGCTAGAAATAGCAATCAAACATCCATCAAATTATAGCATATCATTTTGGAAAAGAAGAACATACTAGAATAACAGTGGTGAACCAAAGACAGAAGAAGGTCAGTTTGTCAGAAAAAGCAAAAGAAAATCACTACATCAGATCTAAAAGGCTCTTAAACAAACTGAAAAATCCAGCAGAAGATTTGATTTGGTTTTTCTCGAAAGAGAAAAACTTCAACCAAGATCAAAATGTTAACAGAAGAAATGACAGATAGTTATGAGCAGACCCTTCTGAAGTTCCAGGTGTTATGCATACAAAATTTCCTGCAACTGTCATGGTTTTGGGGGTTCTCAGCAATGAAGAACATGTGATGCCTCCTTACATCTTTCCACAAGGCCTTAGAGTTAACTCTGCCACCTACATTGAGATCCTGGAACCAGTTGCTAAGCCCTGGATAGACAGAATATGCAATGGAAGACCGTATGTGTTTCAGTAAGACTTTTCACTATCACACATGGCTCTAGTAACACAGGAATGGATGGCTGAAAATTTTCATGATCACATAACCCCTGGCTTTATTGAATAACATAGAAAAGAAGGTTTATTTTTATCCTCATAGCATTTTTTGATAAATAAAGTTATTTGTTATATATCTGTTTTTTTATAAACATAAATCTGTCCGCAAATATCTTACGCACCCTGTATGTGTGTGTGTGTGTATATATATATATATATATATATATATATGTATATATATAATATTTCACTAAGCCGTTGTTAGACTGGTGTAGCACTCAATATGCACATGCTTCAGAATGAAATGTAGGTCGACTACAGAGTGGTAATAAGAAGATGAAATGACAAAGGAATAAACAGTTATTTTATGAACTCCATTAGCTTACAGCTGTTTCTGCTATAAGATGCAGTGGACTCATAGTTGAGTACCTGAGCAACACCTTATAGCTTCATCAGAGCCTCAAATATGAAGTGCCTTCATAGGCTTCTACACAGTTTCTTATTTCTTTACTGCCCACAAGGGGCTAAACATAGAGGGGACAAACAAGGACAGACAAAGTGATTAAGTCGATTAGATCGACCCCAGTGCGCAACTGGTACTTAATTTATCGACCCCGAAAGGATGAAAGGCAAAGTCGACCTTGGCGGAATTTGAACTCAGAACGTAATGGCAGACGAAATACCGCTAAGCATTTCGCCCGGCGTGCTAACCACTCTGCCAGCTCACCACCTTCTACACAGCTTCTACACAATTTCTGTCTATCAAATTCACTCACAAGACATTGGTCGGTCTTGGGTGTTGCACAATGGAACTGAACCCAAAATCACAGAGTTGCAAACCAAGCTTCTTAACCATACACCCATTCCTGCCCCTATATTGTATTAGTTTCCTATCTACACTTGTTCTTGGCTGGCGGTGTCATTGAATCAAAACCTCTTCTACTCTTCCGCTCGAACTAACACATGCCAGCTGCTTCTTGACATTTGATTTAGTTTTCATTGAATAATTAAAAAGGTTGGATATTTGTTGTTGTTGTTGTTTATTTTTGTTGTCTGCAGTTCTGAAGTCATTGTAGCAACACTTGTTATCTTGTGTTGCCATTTCAGTGAACCGCTTTACATCACGTACTCAAAGACTTGTATGAGGACAGCAGTGATGTATATAAAGCATAAGGAATGACTGTCAGCTGTCTAGGCTCTGATCTCACAGTATAATTCTGCTTATATTTAATATGGGTAAGGCATTTGTTGTATGCATAGTACTGCACTTCTCTTCTGTTTTCAGTTAGAAAATTTCTAATGTTGGAGCAAGCATGGCTGCAGGGGTAAGAAGCTTGCTTCCCACCCTCATGGTTCCAAGTTCAGTCCCACTGCATGGCACCTTGGGAAAGTGCCTTCTTCTGTAGCCCCAGACCTATGAAAGCCTTGTGAGTGGATTTGGGGGGGGGGGGGGTAAGAAGTTTGCTTCCAAACCACATGGCTTGGGGTTCAGTCCTACTGTGTGGCATCTTGGGGAAAGTGCCTTCTATTGTAGCCTTGGGCCGACCAAAGCTTTGTGATTGGATATGGTGGAAGGAAACATAAAGAAGCCCATCATTGTATGTATGTATATATATGTCTTTGTGTCTGTCCGCCATGACTATTTGACAACTAGTGTTGGTGTGTTTAGATCCCCCATAACTTAGCAGTTTGGCAAATGAGACTGATAGAATAAGTACCAGTCTTTAAAAATGTTCTGACTATTCTGCCAAACCACCAAATAGCAATAACTATTTCTAGTATAGACACAAAAACAGAAATTTGAATTTTGGTAGGGATAAAGTTGATTACATCAACACCAGTATTTGACTGATACTTTATTTATCTACCCCAGCGGGATGAAAAGCAAAGTCATCTTCTCCTAAATTTTTAAACTCAGAATGTAAAGTGCTGAGAAAAATTCATTCAGACATCATCATCATCATTTAGTATCCATTTTCCATGTTGTCATGTGTTGAACAGTTTGACAGGAGCTAGCATGGCCAGGAGCTACACTAGGTTCTGTTTTGGCATGGCTTCTACAGCTGGATGCCCTTCCTAAGGCCAACCGCTGTACAGGGTGTACTGGGTGTGTTTTGCATGGCACCATCACCAATTCTGCGAATTGTTACTGATTTAGACACAAGGCCAGCAATTTTGAGGGTAGGAGGTGGGTTAAGTCAATACCATCAACACCAGTAGATAACTGGTTCTTTATTTTATTGACGTCGGGGAAACTCACTGAATACAAGTCTACAGATCTGGAAAGGAAATGGTATTATCTATTGAATTGGTTTTGGAAACGGATAACGGCTGGCAACAGAATGGGCTTCCAGTCATGGAAATCCGCTTCAGCAAATTCCGTCTGACCCATGCAAGCATGGAAAAGTGGAGATTAAACAGTGGTTTAACAAATCCAGAGATAATAATCAAAGTCAATCCCCAAGCTGGATTTGAACTCAGAACAAATGGGGGAAAGGCCGTTATTATATACCATCAACATAGCACTTTACAGTCTCTGCTACAGCAATCACTTCAACTTCTGAGACGTTAATATAATATAAACAAGGCAAAAAAAAATATATCTGCAACTAGTTTGAGTCCAACACACAAACGTTAACCAGAGCAAATGATTGAAGCACCAGCTATATATATATATATATATATACAAAGCAAAACGAAAAGAAAAAGAAAGAAAAACAAAAATGCACACAAATGGAATGTGAAAGCTGCAGATATATAAATACAAACGGTTTTCATAGAATCTATCTTTGTAGTTTTCTTCTACTTGATGCAATCACGTCGGCCGAGATTCCTGTATCGTCTTTCATGTTCTTTCTATTGTTCTCAGTTGAAGACGGTTCTTGTACACGCTCTTAGTTTCTGTCTGTGTTTGTTCTTGGCTGGCAGTGTCGTTCAATCAAACCTCTTCCACTCTTCTTTCAAACTTAACATATAAACAGCTGTTTCTTGACATTTGATTTGGCTTCCACTGAATAATTAAAAACCGTTGGGCTGTGTTTTTTGTGAAGTCGTTGTAGCCATTCAGAAGTCTTGGGTGGCTATTTCGGCGAATCACCTTACATCACATGTACATACGCGCACACACATTTTACGCGTGTGTGTGTGTGTGTGTGAAGGCGCGTGGCTTAATGGTGAGGGTAGTCGGCTTACGATCATAAGATTGCGAGTTCGTTTCCCGGTGGCGCGACGTGTCCTTGAGCAAGACACTTTATTTTACGTTGCTCCAGTCTACTCGGCTGGCAAAAATGAGTTGCACCTGTAATTCAAGGGGCCAGTCTTGTTGCATTCTGTATCACACTGAATCTCCCTGCGAACTACGTTAAGGGTACGTGTATCTGTGGAGTGCTCAGCCACTTGCACGTTAATTTCACGAGCAGGTTCCGTTGATCGGATCAACTGGAACCCTCGACGTCGTAACCGACGGAGTGACAGTCTCTCCCTCTCTCTAATTGATGTATATATATATATATATATAGATATATATATATATATATACATACATGCATATATACATGTATACACACACACGGTGCCTGTAAATATATGTGTATATATAAATGTATGCGATTAGATTATGTATATTATTATTAATACGTGTCCGTGTGTGCACGCGATTTAGGACAGGGACACATGTACACGCTCACACACACACACACGCTCACACACACACACACACACACACACACATACAATTATTGTGTATATATTTTGTCTGATTATAATAAAAACATCTGGTTTAGTAACTATTATGAGTTCAAACCTCACCGCCATATCTTTTGCTATGCAGTTTCATGGTTCCACCGTTTACCAAGAATTTTCCAGGAAATCGTTTCCCCATTCATTTTTCATTTATGTACCATTCAAATTTTTCCCATTAAACAAGCTTTATGCAAAGAGATTTTTGCGTTGGAAGTAATCATATAAACGCAATAAATTTTCATCGAATTGTATTTTCGATGAAACCCAATATTTCGTTATTTAATCTTGAGCAAATGTAAAGTGAACAGGTTTATCGAACTGCTGTCAATCAAAGTATATTTATATGATTGAACGAATTCCGTAGATAAAACTGCAGCAATCTTTTGACAGTGTAACTTAAGTGCATTTTACACGAGGCATTTGCTCGTTTATCGATAATGTGGTGATCGAAAGCATTTTGTCAATTTTTCTTCACTAGAACTGTGAGAATTCCAGAAAACACGAAAAATAAAATCTATGTGAAATATGTAATAATCATTAAAGAAAAAGAACTTTATATTTTTAGCGCAGATTTATTTTTAAAAAATGAACTATTTTACAATTTAGACTCAGCTGATATCAAAGATGTGCGTTTGGAAATAAAAGATGTAGAGGAGGTGGCGAGGGCAGAGAATACAAACGAGTCATTGCCTCTAAAACTGTTACCTGTCTTTATGTGCAATGATAAATGCGACGTTATTTAATGAAAAAGGTAATGAAAAAGTAATTAAGAAGACATACCGTATTTGATGACCTATAAAACACCCATTAAAAAATGTCTCAAAAATATACCCTGGCTTTTAATATGGGAAAGTTTTGTTCCCTGATGCTAACTCCAATAGGTTAATTTTAATCCAGACTGTCTCGTCTACCTAGCGTTGTTCAATAATAATAATAATAATAATAATAATAATAATATTTCAAAGGACTTGTGCTTTGGAGTATTGTCTTGATGCAACAAAACCCCTTTCGTCAGTTTTCCTCGGTGTTTGGTCTTGATAGCATTTCGTAGCTACCTCAGCAAGTTGGCATAGTACCCTCCATTGATAGTGCGACCTTTTTGAAGATAGTCAATAAGCGCAATGCCTTTTGCATCCCCAAAAACTAAAGCCATCATCTTCCCTGAGGAGGATGTTTCCACTGCATGGATTATCTCTTTGTCTCTGGCTCAAAGAGATTAACTGAACACTCATCTTGGCTTAGGAAATTTTCAAGGGAACCAGCTGGATTTGCCTGAAAACAATGTCAGATTTTCCCGTGATGTGATCAGCCTGGTGCGCTTTTGATCAGGTGTCAGAAGACGTGGCACCCACCAAGCAAAACCCTTCGCCATGCCAAGCTGCTTGTGCAGAATATTCTCAACTCTCTCAGGAATCTACCAATGGCATTGGTTATTTGATTTATAGTCAATCGGCTGTCATCCATCACCATGTGGTGAACACGATCAATGTTTGCTTTGGTAGTGAGAGTTGTAGAACGTCCAGACGTTGGGTCATCGTCAAGACTGATCCTTCCCCTCCTAAATTCATCTGCCCACTTTTGCATTGTTGATAAAGCTGGAGCGTTATCCCTTAACGTAGCAACCGTATTAGTATGAATGTCTATGGGTGCTAAACCCTTTTTTTGAAAGTACTTTATAACACCACAATACCAAATTCTGTCTATTTTCAAGAGAAGTCGCAACTAGTTACTTTTGGAGCCTTCTTTGAATAGTCACACGTCAGTTTACCAGAAAAGAAACAATGCAGAAAAGTTGAAATTAATGCATGCAAAATTTCACAGCTCCAGCATCATTCCTTCATAATCAGCCGATGAACTTTTCAGCCCTCCCTCGTATAATCATGGCAAAACCAAAGAAGAAATGTTGGTAGTACAGTATCGAATATTTAAGATATGTCTAATATTCCATCACTTATAAAAACTATATTACAAATATTCCTGGCTTGCCTTGCTAACAAGTATTTTCTGCGAAAGCTTCAAGATTACGAGTGCACTTGAAAAAAAAAAATAATACTGACAAAATAAAGATTTACTTTATAGTAAACCACTTCGATACAGATTCTACTAACAGCTGACGTTGTCAAGTATGTTTTTATCTGCATCAATGCTAGAGACATGATGCGTTACACGTCTCTTACAAAATTTCATAACCGATTCCCAAAGCCAGAAAGTTACATAACGATATTTTTTATTTACCTTTTATTCGTTTCACTCATTAGAGTGTGGTCATGCTGGAGCACCGTTTCGAAGGGTTTAATTGAACAAATCGACACCAGTGTTTTTTTTTTTTTTAAAGTTTAGTATTTATTCTATTGGTTTCTTGCCGAACTGTTGAGTTACGAGGACGTAAATAAACCAACACTGGTTGTCAAGCGGTCGGAGAAACAAATGCAAACATAAGGATACACACACACACACATTCATACATACATGACAAGCTTCTACACAGTTTCCGGCTATCAAATTCACCCACAAGGCATTGGTCGGTCAGAGGCTATAGTAGAAGACACTTACCCAAGGTGCCGCGCAGTGGGACTGAACTCGAAATCTCATGATTACAAAGCGAGATTCTTAACCACACAGTCATTCTTGCGCCTAGTGACGAAGAATTTACCCTACCAGCTGACAAATGAGGTTCTACGTGCCTTGTTGCGTAAGCCAGCAACTGAGATAATCAATATTTTGTGTGTGTGTGTGTGTGGTGCATTTATATAAATACAGCGATGAATTGATGAAACGGGCAGGAAATTGGAAGACGCGTTATGCAATTTTTTGAAGACTGACCAACTTTCGTTATAATTAGATGAATCATATCTATTACATGAAGCGGTATTGTCAGTTTATGTTTGGTTGATAAAGAAACTAATGCAAAAGTTAATTGCCAGACATTTGATAACAGACACTAAGAGTTGGTATTTCTTGTTTGTGGTGTTTTTTTTCTTTTTCTTTTTAAAGAAATTGAAATTTCTCTTAGAAATATGACAACTGCAACTGATAGACCTCGTCGATGGAGTGTGTGTGTGGGGGGGGGAGCTGCCATCATGAATTAATTGTTGTTGTTGTTGGCACTCCGTCGCTTACGACGTCGAGGGTTCCAGTTGATCCGATCAACGGAACAGCCTGCTCGTGAAATTAACGTGCAAGTGGCTGAGCACTCCACAGACACGTGTACCCTTAACGTAGTTCTCGGGGATATTCAGCGTGACACAGTGTGACAAGGCTGACCCTTTGAAATACAGGCACAACAGAAACAGGAAGTAAGAGTGAGAGAAAGTTGTGGTGAAAGAGTACAGCAGGGTTCGCCACCATCCCCTGCCGGAGCCTCGTGGAGCTTTAGGTGTTTTTGTGCAATAAACACTCACAACGCCCGGTCTGAGAATCGAAACCGCGAGTCCGCTGCCCTAACCACTGGGCCATTGCGCCTCCACAATGAATTGATTATATACTTAAAAGAGTCAGGACCGGAATGTATTGGTAGTACATATTATGATTCGTCGACATTCAGAAAGAAAAAAAAAACTTTTGTGATCGTTTGCACCACTAATTAGAATACGTGCGTGACGCTAATCAACAAAGCCAGAAACAATTGACTCAATGACAATTATTCAATTATTCAAATAATTGTGTAAGCAAAACAACGAAGAATTTAATCATTTCTATTCGTTGATTGTCGAAGGATATCTGTCTGAGTCGATTTTATTGTCTTTTAGCCTTTGCCAGCCCAAAGCATTTTCATAAGTCTGTCCTAAATATCCATGCTTGTTTTCGGACTTCAGTTAAATCCTTGTCTCATACGTTTTGAGTAATATAAAGCTTTCTTTTCATAAGTCCCAAGTTACTCTGGAGGCTGAAAAAATGGGAATACATATCATGTTTGATGTATGAATACGAGGGAAATATGTTCTGTGTATCACGTCGTGATACACAAGATAAGTGGTTAGGGCAGCGGACTCGCGGTCATAGGATCGCGGTTTCGATTCCCAGACCGGGCGTTGTGAGTGTTTATTGAGTGAAAACACCTAAAACTCCACGAGGCTCCGACAGGGGATGGTGGCGAACCCTGCTGTACTCTTTCACCACAACTTTCTCTCACTCTCACTCTTACTTCCTGTTTCTGTTGTGCCTGTAATTCAAAGGGTCAGCCTTGTCACACTGTGTCACGCTGAATATCCCCGAGAACTACATTAAGGGTACACATGTCTGTGGAGTGCTCAGCCACTTGCACTTTGATTTCACGAGCAGGCTGTTCCGTTGATCGGATCAACTGGAACCCCCGACGTCGTAAGCGACGGAGTGCCAACATAACACACAAGAGAAACAAACGGTTAGAGATTGTCGTGGAATTCTTCGAGAAACACTTGTGAGACAGCTTCGGTTTAACAGTCATATAACTTATATGTGAGATTTATATTTCAAGTTTCATGAAATGAATTTGAAACTAAAAAAAAAAAAATCCAAATTTATAATATCAATACGTATTAATTTCAAGTCATATTCTGTTCAAAGCAACTTAAAACGTGGAGAATTCGATTAGATTCTATCAACCTATGCGATTTTCTACACCGAAAGAAAAAACAATTATATGAGAATTACATTAGGTTTACTGTCATCATTTGGAAACGTTACTTAAAGATTTCTTCAAACGATTTGAAAACTTTATCTCTATGACGATTCCGGATTGAGTTTCAGAAAAATTGACAAGTATCAGGAAATCTAATGCAATTACTAAAGAATTGAATGAATTAAAGGCCGACGAAGATTTGAAGTTCGAATGTAAGAACAGAGAGAACAGATAACCATCGTTTCTAGTTGCAGAACCAAATTACAATATTTTTTTTATCTTGGATTAAGAGCAGTGATGAAAAATGTTCTGATTAACTACGTTTACGTTGTAATAGTCGGTTGAATTTAGGCACAGGGCTAACAATTTTGAGGAAAGAAGAAAGTCGATAGCATCGACTGGACTGGTGCATTATTTTATCGACCTCAGAAGGATGAAAGGCAAAGCTGATCTTGATGGGATTGAACTCCGCATGCAAAGAGCCGGAACAAATACCGCAAAGCATTTTCCAAACGCTCTAACGATTCTACTTGCTGGTCATCATGAACAACAACAACAATAATAATAATGGTTTCAAAATTTGCCACAAGGGCAGCAATTTTGTGGGAGGGGATAAATCGATTACATCGACCCCAGTGTTCAACTAGTACTTATTCTATCGACCCCGAAATGATGAAAGGCAAAGTCGACCTCGGCAGAATTTGAACTCAGAATGTAAAGACGGACGAAATGCCGCTAAGCACCTTGCTCGGTTGCTAACGAAACTGCCAGCTCGCAACCTTAGCAATAATAATAATAATCATAATAATAAATGGTTTCAAATTTTGGCACAAGGCCAGCAATTACGGAGCTGGGGGTAAGACGATTACATCGACTTTAGTGCTCAACTCGTAGTTATTTTATCGACCCTAAAAAAAAATGAAAGGCAAAGTCGACCTTGGCAGAATTTGGTTTCAGATCGTAAAGGCGAACGAAATGCCGCTAAGCATTTTACCCGGCGTATGAACGTCTTCGTCAGCTCGCCGCATTAATAACAATAATAATGATTTCAAATGTTGACACAAGGCCAGCAATTTCAGGGAACGATGTAAGACGATTACACTGGTCCCAATACTCAAGTGGTACTTATTTTATCGACCCTGAAAGGATGAAAGACAAAGCTGACCTCGGCGGCATTTGGGCTCAGAACGTAAAGACGGACGAAATGTCGTTAAGCAAAGTGTGATGCTTATATAGAATATCGAATGAGTGGGGAAACAAAAAGGCAAAAAATATATAAGAATACATAATATACAAATAATAAACTATAATGATGCAGTTTTCCTGATACACGAAGACCATCTAGATCTGGTGGAAGACGCCATATATTCAAGATCTCTTTGAATACCAAAGAGTTAGTGGCTTCTCCAACCTACTGGCATCTTCTGAGAACGGTTCCATCTACTCTTACTATTTTCGCAAGTTCCACCCATCTTTCAATAAATTTGATTAAGAACAATACTTCCTTCTTCACTCTCATCTTCCTTTTTAAGTAAGACTTGAAAAAAAGTCTATGAGTTCGACCAAAGAGGAAAGTGTCGGCCCTCTGGCCTTCCAGCCTCACCCTTCATACAACCTCTTTCACTGTAACCACCAGAAAGGAAAACTGGTTTCTTTGTTCAGTCACAGAAGGTTAAACAGCAGTTGTTCAACATAACTCTGCAAGTCTGCAATGCTCGGACACTGGACAAGTGCATGCAGAACGACTTCATCACTCAGCACGCATCTCGGATATGTCCGTCTGACGGCAGTTCCGTGTCTGTAGAGTTTATCTTTGACCGATAGTGTCCCCCTCCCCCTGGTATCCCCCCCCCCGTCCTTGGTATCACTACAGACCAAGAATTTCGGAATGTTACCCACAGTAATCCCCGATTCGAAAGTCCCTCGGAACACTCTAGTTGCCTCGTTTTCGTCGACGTCCATAGTATCACGTGGAATTACGACACTTCTCCATCACTAACCCACTAAGGTTGCTAGACTCGAACTTCTACCAATCCTATTGCTTGACTGGGAAAAGGCAGTGAGCGTCCGACGATATTTCATATGACAGACACTAAGTTTCAATTTTTGTGACTACATCCACTCACCGCCTAGGAATATCTGCACGTGGTGCTCCCGACTGCGTGTTCTGCGCACCAACGGTCACGGCATGCTTAGCCCGCCACATGGAAAGTGTTAGCAATAGATGAACCATCAGACCACTGAAATGTGTTCATTTCCCAAGAAACCGAAGAGAAGACGATCCAGTCTAGTCAAATGGTAATTGCAGTAAGGCATGACGGTTAAGTGGTAAATGTTAATGGAAGTGATATAGGCGTTCGCAATCTCTGCTCAACCTTTCAGGGATAACTTCCTTTCGGACTATTTCTGAGAAAGGCGAGCCACCCTGTTCGTTATATCGTTCCAATTGCAGTCCACTTGAAGGACCCCGAGTATTTTAACTGATTTCATCGGTCCAGAACCCCACGATACCGTTTGACAGTATCGACTTGCTTCTCTAAGTACAGAGCTTTAAGATCACCCGAATGATTGATCAAACCATTGACGACAAACACCAACCTCTTCACTACCACCTTGACAGAATCGTCAGCGCATCTGCGTTAAAAAGTTATGGACTAAAAGTTATCTACGACGTCCTTCTTGTTGGTGTTATTTCTCAACAGTGTTACTACTCTCTGATTTACAGAACTGGAAATTGTCCCGTTCTGCTGCCAGTTGGGGGAAATGTCCGCCAAGAAGTCGCTAAACAAGTCTAGCGTGAGTTTGTAAAGTTCGTAGGACAGACCATCGAAAGCAAATAACTTGCACTTCATGCAACTGCTCATCCACTCCTTTATTTCACTTGCTGTTATCGGCTTTCTGCACACTTTGCTTTTGTCGTGAGTTTCAGGAGGTTATCGATGTGAACATTTCCGTGTCTAATCTATCGCTTTCTTCAAACAAGCGAACGAAAGCCACACACTTCTACTTTGAAATCAAGTAAGCGAGTGACTGTCTTGATCCACCAAAGACCAGATTGTAGTTTTATTGTTCCGCCGTGTCTCCGTTACTCGGGCTCATCGAACAAGTTTTGTTCTCTTGTGTTTCAGCACATGAGTTCTTGCTCTGACAATGCAGTCTTCGTGTTTCGCCTGGAGGAAATGGTCGAGGGTCATTCTCGTCGCTAGCACGTTGGTCACGATGCCTTTATTTATCAACCTCTCTAGTTTTCTGACTAGATCTCCCTCTAATCGATTTCTCTTTATAGCTAGCTCTTATTTTTAAACGCTATCGATTCTTATCTAATAGTTGTTTGGAATGGTTTCACATTTTGGCACAAGGGCAGCAATTTTAGGAAATTCGGAAGTCGATTACAACGAACCAATATTCAACTGGTACTAATGTTATCGACCTCGCAAAGCGGAAAGACAAAAACGACCTCGGAGGAATTTGAACTCAGAACGTATACAGTCAGAAGAAATGCCGAAAAGCATTTTGTCCGACGTGCTACCGATTCTGCCAGCTCACCGCCTCTTATTGTCCTCTTAATGCTAACAACGGCATTCATATCTTACTGCCATACTACCCACCCAACAAAATAAATAGATAAAAGAAATACAACGAAAGTACGACCATATACTAGAATAAGATTTGAAAGGAATTAGCTCAGCTCTATATGTAACCTTGGACCGTAACAAACTTGCTAACTTAAGAAGATACAGTCTCAAAACACACACGCACACACACACACACACACTAATTTAATATAGACAGCAGTATGCAATGTTTTACAAAAAAGGAAGACTATAATTGTCACTAAATGTAACTAGGGTGTAAGAACACTTACATTTCTAGAATTTAGCCACATTTAGTGACACCCTAGTCACGTTTAGTCAGGATTATAGTTTTCCTTTTTGGTAAAACATTGCATACTGCTGTCTATATTAAATTACTGTATACAAATTTGCGATTCGCTAAATCATCCATAGATTTTTATGGTGAATACATATGCACTGACAGAAAAGCAAGTTCAGAAAAAGCCGGGTCGATCGGTCCCTAATGATGGGGCTACGGAATTAGCCGAAACTGACCGATCAGTATAGGAATTCTCGACCGGTGCTTTCAGGCAAAAAACATTCACAACGCCTGGTCTGGGAATCGAAACCGCGAGTCCGCTGCCCTAACCACTGGGCCATTGCGCCTCCACTAACCAACGATAATACACAGAAAAATATTAAAAAAAAAAAAATACGAGATACAGGAAATTCTAAAGGTGGAAATCATAACCATGACAATCAAAGGCGAAAAATGTTACGACTAATTAAGAAGGGATATAATTTCAGGCGTGGTTATGTGGTAAGAAGCTTGCTTCCCAACCACATGGTTCCGGGTTCAGTTCAACTGCGTGGCACTTTGGGCAAGTATCTCCTACTAAAGCCTTGGGCCAACCGAAGCCTTGTGAATGGATTTGGTAGACGGAAACTGAAAGAAGTCCGTCATGTATGTGTGTGTCCACATCACAGCTTGACAACCGGTGTTAGTGCGTTTACATCCACGTAACTTAGCAGTTCGGCAAAAAGAACCGATAGAATAGGTAATAAACTTAAAAGTAAGTACTGAGTTCAATTTCTTCGACTGTATCCTTCAGGCAGTGCAATGACTTAAACAAACAAAACCTAAGATATGAAAGACAAACTAGAAAATGGAGTGGTAAAACTCGGCCGGGGAGTATGCAGCTACCATGTAGAGGTCTCCGTCACCGTCTCATACGTATATAAATGCATAAGGTAATACGGTGTGATTTGAGGGAGATTTTGCTGGCATTTCTCATGTGGAGGTCTTTCTCATACATACATAACAGTATGGGAAGGATTGCCGGAGTTTCCACACGATCGCTCGCGCTGTTTTAAATGTTTGGCTTTAAATACGTTGTTATAGGCATGGCTACATCTGACTGGTTGAAATTCCCTCAAAATTTCAATTTATAAAGTTTCGTAACGTTTTTTTTTTATTATTAATTTCTCAAAAGAAAAAAACAAGAGACGGGGTTATGATTTGTGCAATTAATAATGAAAAATATGTTTTTGTTTATCTGCGTCGCAAAGATAATGACTGGCCGAGAATCAATGTCACTATCAATGTTTCTGTTTGCGACCATTGTGTTCTATCGCTCCCTATATTTGTAGCACAAGGCAGGGTGTCTGTGATGTATCAACTCACCTTTCTTCCTCGCCCTGTCCTCAGTCTAAAAAGCAAAACATTAGTTCCATTTGATCTTTGATCGATGGAAACCACAGTATTCAGATGTCAGCCATACTTTCTTTCAACTGTTCGTTTGCGATTTTACTACAAAAAAACCCCCAACTCTCTGCATTTTTGATACGCAAAGACATTCCACTTTTTATTCCTCGCCCTTTCTTCGACTAAATTGTCTGACAAAAAGGCAGAAGATTTCGCAATATATCTGTACCACATTGTCTTTTTTTTTTTCTTTTTCAGATAGTTGACTCATATTCAGAATTACTTTTTGGCAGACAACCTTGGCTAAACATTCGCTGCTTTCGTTGTCATCATCATTGCTGGTTGCAGTTTGTGAAATTATCATTCTTTTGTGTTAGGTGCAAATATCTGTGTTCTCTTATTTTAGTGATGCCGTTTATTTTTATCAACGCGGTGCTCCAGTATGGCTGCTGTCAAATAACTGAAACAAGTAAAAGAAATAAAAGTAAAAGAGTAAGTGTTTTGCTTTGTTTTTAATTCATGTTCGTATTTAGAGAATCTTGGAAGACCTGGTCCACTTTCTTGGATGCGTGTTCACCAGACGAAGAAGTCGTTTTATATAAGTAAGCAAATATTTAAAAAATAAAATGTATGAAATATAATGACAGCCTTCTATGAGGACCTTTAAGGATGACTTAACAGTAACAACGACAAAAGTCATGAGGAGTAGAAGAATCTTAAGAGCTTTAAGGAGTTGTTGACTGGGGCTCGCATGAGTTTCAAGCCAGTCAAATCCAGCTATCTTGTTGCTGAAGAAAAGCAAAGTTAGAAGCAGGTTCGTTTTCTCGATCAGTAGCATTTAGATACCATCCATCTGCAAGAAAGCTGTTTCGAACCCAAGAAAGGTGTTTAAACAGAGCCCTGAGAAATACATTCTCCATCCGGGAAACCAACAAAGAATTGGAGGTCTGGCTAACCTCAATGGACAAGTCAAGTCTCCCTGGTAAGTTTAATGCCTTACCAACATGTTGGTAAATCCCTGGGGGGAGGGGGTACCAACATAGCATCCTCACACGGATTCTTTGGCTGTTCTTAGTAAATCAGGCCACAATATCCACCGTGGAGAGTCAGCGGGTTACTGCAGAAATGGCTGGGATTTCCTCGGTGCCTGAGCAACATGGTCCCGTATGGAAAGAATCAAAAGTCGTGGCTTCCCATTAGCAACCTGAGAGAATTCATGGTAACCCGTAGTGCTAGGAAGATGCTGCAACACCGAGGCATTTGGATCTTTAAAGTCCTCCCAGGGCGATATTAAAGTCAAAACAGAAGGGAAATGGAGTATGAAGGCTGCAGAATCACGGCTAAGAAGCGGAGCGCTCGTGGGGGGGTGGCACCTCATGAAAGGACTGACCCGGGCAGCACTACGATATCTCACTATGAAAAAGTACAAAGAAAGGAAGGAGGTTACTGATTCGGAACGAGGTGGAAGCTTCGACTGAGAAGGAACGAACCAGCAAATGTGTCGGGATGAGGTGTTGGGGATCCTGGTGAGGATGGGACTAAACGGCTGCACGCAAAGTCTTATAACCTGATCTTTGGAAAACGGAGCCCCACTGGATAAAATTCCTAATTCTGGCAGTTTATAATGTTCTACCGAGCTCATCCAACTCATTCTGTTGGAGAAAGTTGGAGTCACCAGCTTGCTTCCTGTACCAGAGGAGAGGAACCCGGGAACATACCCCCAGTAGCTGTCCAAAAGCCTTGAGAGAGGGACACTACCGCTGGGGACATGAATAGAGGTTTTGAGTGTCAAAGCTAACATCAAGCGGGATTAGTCATGGCAAGCAGCCCCTGCTCAACGAAAAGTTTCATCACCTTTGTCAGAGCTGGCTAGAAGATGCCTGCTACTGAGTCTGCTCCCTTGGGTCTATTTGCAACAACATAAGACTGGGTGTTGAAAGTCGACC